>NC_143031.1:55027500-55200000 GCF_057628025.1 Oncorhynchus mykiss | reverse complement strand
TTGGCGTAAAAGCAACACAGCTGAACACACCATACCCACTGTCAAACATGGTGGTGGCAGCATCATGGTTTGGGCCTGCTTTTCTTCAGCAGGGACAGGGAAGATGGTTAAAATTGATGGGAAGATGGATGGAGCCAAATACAGGACCATTCTGGAAGAAAACCTGATGGAGTCTGCAAAAGACCTGAGACTGGGACGGAGATTTGTCTTTCAACAAGACAATGATCCAAAACATAAAGCAAAATCTACAATGGAATGGTTCAAAAATAAACATATCCAGGTGTTAGAATGGCCAAGTCAAAGTCCAGACCTGAATCCAATCGAGAATCTGTGGAAAGAACTGAAAACTGCTGTTCACAAATGCTCTCCATCCAACCTCACTGAGCTCGAGCTGTTTTGCAAGGAGGAATGGGAAAAAATGTCAGTCTCTCGATGTGCAAAACTGATAGAGACATACCCAAAGCGACTTACAGCTGTAATCGCAGCAAAAGGTGGCGCTACAAAGTATTAACTTAAGGGGGCTGAATAATTTTGCACGCCCAATTTTTCATTTTTTTGATTTGTTAAAAAAGTTTGAAATATCCAATAAATATTGTTCCACTTCATGATTGTGTCCCACTTGTTGTTGATTCTTCACAAAAAATACAGTTTTATATCTTTATGTTTGAAGCCTGAAATGTGGCAAAAGGTCGCAAAGTTCAAAGGGGCCGAATACTTTCGCAAGGCACTGTAAGTTCCCACAGTTGACAGGGCATTTCAGAGCAGAAACCAAGACATGAGGTCGAAGGAATTGTCCGTAGAGCTCCGAGACAGGATTGTGTCGAGGCACAGATCTGGGGAAAGGTACCAAAAAATGTCTGCAGCATTGAAGGTCCCCAAGAACACAGTGGCTGCCATCATTCTTAAATGGAAGAAGTTTGGAACCACCAAGACTCTTCCTAGAGCTGACTTTCCGGCAGAACTGAGCAATTGGGGAAGAAGGGCCGTGGTCAGGGAGGTGACCAAGAACCCGATGGTCACTCTGACAGAGCTCCAGAGTTCCTCTGTGGAGGAGGGACAACCTTCCAGAAGGACAACAATCTCTGCATCACTCCACCAATCAGGCATTTATGGTATAATGGCCAGACAGAAGCCACTCCTCAGTAAAAGGCACATGACGGCCTCTTGGAGTTTGCCAAAATGCACCTAAAGGACTCTCAGACCATGAGAAACAAGATTCTCTGGCCTGATGAAACCAAGATTGAACTCTTTGGCCTGAATGCCAAGCATCTAGAGGAAAGCAGGCACCGCTCATCACCTGGCCAATACCATCTCTACGGTGAAGCATGGTGGTGGCAGCATCATGCTGTGGGATGTTTTTCAGTGCAGGGACTGGAAGATTAGTTAGGATTGAGGGAAAGATGAATGCTGCTCCACAGCGCTCAGGACCTCAAACTGGTGCGACACTCCACATCCAACCTGACAGATCTTGAGATGATTTGCAGAGAAGAATGAGAGAAATTCCCCAAATACAGGTGTGCCAAGCCTGTAGCGTCGTACCCAAGAAGACTTGAGGCTGTAATCGCTGCCAAAGGTATTTCAACTAAGTACTGAGTAAACAGTCTGAATACTTATGTAAATGTCATATTTCATTTTTTTATTTTTAATACATTTGCAAACATTTAAAAAATCTTGTACTTTGTCATTACGGGGTATTCTGTGTAGATTGATGAGGGGAAAAAACGATTTAATCAATTTTAGAATAAGGTTGTAACTTAACAAAATGTGGAAAAAGTCAATGTGTGTATTTTGTTTTACAAAAAATATATATGGGGATTGGAAATTATGCAGACAATTACATTGATGGAAGCTACAATTTAAATTAAATGTTAAAGGTGATCTATCCCCCAATTTTTTGGTTTGTTTTATAAGTATAAATATTGTAAGTCATGCTATGGTTGTGCCGGGGTTGTACTTCAGACTTTAAGGAAAGTGTGAGTGTGTTATGGCTGATATCTGCAAGTGTCAGACAGGTAGAGCGGATGGTTAAGTTAGCATCTCTATTGCCTTCCAGAGAGCTGAAGTACTGTCGCCCCCCAGCCTAGAAATGCCTTGGCAATGCAGTGTCTAAATTCCAACACAGTGAAATCATGATATTGGTTGTGACAGATACTTGTACCACAACCCCAAAAACTACATTACTAGACCATCAGTTCTGAAATCTCTGGGTCAAAGAAGGCTGGGGATTGACTAACCCTGGAAAGATAACTCTAGACAAAAGGCATGCTTAGGGTGAGTTAGCTACAAAGCTTTCGGGAAACTCACCCCCTGGATAGTTAGATTCAAACAATGCAGAGCCAAAATGGCCCTTTCTGTTTTAAGTTAATGCTGACGCAATTCTCCCGCTTTAGAGCAATCTCAGTTCAAACTTGGTAGGATGCTTTAAACACTGGGCACATTCATACTCCCTTTCTATCGACAGAGGAGCCCAAAACCACAGGACTCAGGGGAAAGGAGATTATTTAAGTATTTACCTCTTCTCTTTGGTGCCATTGTCGGGGTGTCAAATGGTGTGTGTGTGTTTATATGTGTGAGTGTGTGTGGGTGGGTGTGGGCGCATGCGCAAGAGACAGTTTGTCATCAGCAGCTCTCCACCGGGGAGGTATGTGTGTCTCCCCTGTCAGGGCAAACTGGCAAACCGGCTGTGGTGGACAGACAGACAAACACACAGACACACACATAAACACATTCCAGCGGAGGCTGAGAAGGCCTGAGAGCCACCAGTTCAGAAATCCCCGTGACCAATTAGGAAGACCTGGAGACTCCTAGTCAGTTGGAGCAAAGAGAAGGGGAGAGGGGGAGTGAGAGACAGGGGGTGGGTGGGAGAGGGAGAGAAAGAGGGAAGAGTGAGGGAAAGAGTGCAGGAGGGGATTGAAAGGGAGGGAATACAAGAGAAAGAGTGACCAAAAAAGAACAGCATGAAAAACGAGGCAGTCGTGTAAAGTAACTAAGTATTAACTAAGTACTACTTAAGTCGTTTTTGGGAATATGTGTACTCTACTTTACTATTTATATTTTTGACTACTTTTACTTTTACTCCACCAAATTAGAAACAAATATATGTAATTTTGCTCCCATACATTTTCCCTGACACCCGAAAGTACCAGTTACATATCAAATGCTCAGGCAGGACAGCAATATGGTCCAATTTAAAAACCTATCAATATAACATGTTGTCATCCCTACTGACTCTGATCTGGCCGACTCACTAAGCAGAAATAATGTGCTTGTAAATTATGTCTGAGTTTTGGAGTGTGCCCCTGGCTGTCCTTACATTTAAAAAACAAGAAAAATGTGTAGTCTGGTTTGCTTAATAAAATGAATTTTATTTTCTTTCACCTTTTACTTTTACTCAAGTATGACAATTGAGTACTTTTTCCAACACTGTACTTAATTAAGTACATTTAAAACCAGATACGTTTAGACTTTTACACAAGTAGTATTTTACTTTGTGACTTTCACACACTTTTACTTGAGTCATCTTTACTTGAGGTATCTTTACCTATATTCAAGAATGACAATTGAGTACGTTTTCCACTGAAAGGAGGAGAGAGAAAGTAAGAGGGTGGAGAGAAATGGAACTCAGGAATAGAGAGGAGTTAGAGGGACAGATACAATTATGAGAGCAAGAGAAAAGGGTGAGGGAGAGAAAGAAAAACTCAGGAAGAGAGAGGAGTGAGAAGCACAGAAAGGAGAGAGAGAGAGAGAGAGAAAAGAAAGAGAGAGGGAGGGAGAGTCAAATGGTTGTGAACTCTTTAATCCTGTTACCCCTTACTGATGTGTCTGATTGACAGGACTTTTTGCTCGCTTTCCATAAGGCGTTCACCCGCAGGCGTCCTAGTATTGTTATCTTTTGAAAACGTCTGTTAGTCAGTCACACTGGCAGCCACCCTGTGGACACTAGGCTACATTTATAAAGTAAGTAAAAGTAACTAGCCTTGCACAAGCCTAGGCATTTGTGAGAGCCAGAATGGCTCATTGGAAATGGAAACTATCTGTTTATGTAGCCTGAGGCAGCTTGATGTACAAGTACACCCCCTGGACAGGACACTAGTCTATCGCAGGGCCTTACGCCCAATCTATCTCCTTAACATTTACAAAGTATTAGTGTCAAATTTTCCAAAAATCAACTTTTTGGTCACCACCTATGAAGTCTATGCAAGTCTAAAAAATGATTGAATATTTGGATATCACTACTTAATTGGAGTGACATTTGGAAAACAAAGAAGCAGTCTTTTTTAATAGAGATCGTACTGTATATCTGCAATATGAAAATTACAGGCCTCTCTCATCTTTTTAAGTGGGAGAACTTGCACAATTGGTGGCTGACTAAATACTTTTTTTGCCCCACTGTATATGTATCTGAATGTCACAGAAACGTTTTCACTTTCCTAAGCTGAATGCTAGACCAAAGATAGCTAGACAAGAGCATTTGCTTACAGCTGACTGAAATGTAAATGATGTGGTTCTCCCCACCACAGGTTCCTGGAGGTCATAGAGTCACGTCCCACAGAGCTAGGCCTACAGAGGATCAGTTTGATTGTAGCTCCAGAGCTGAAGAGATGTCTTGCACAGTTGGGCCTCAACTTAGAGGACCGGGAGTTTGAGAAGCTTTGGAAGAAGTGTGTTTCCCCCCTCAAAATCTCTCTCTATATATGTATAAATAATTTATGAATAATACGATGTGGTACATAAGTAAAGTATGATGATTTTTGAAACGTTCAACATTATATACTGCATTTTCTGGAATTAAGTATGTGCATCAGAGTTGGAGTCAAATCAAATTTAAGTCAAAACAAATTTCCCTAAAAAAGCTGAAAAGGTGAAGCAATTTATTTAAAATGTTTAAAAAAATATATATACAGTTGAAGTCAGGAGTTTACGTACACCTTAGCCAAATACATTTAAACTCAGTTTTCACAATTCCTGGCATTTAATCCTAGTAAAAATTCCCTGTCTTAGGTCAGTTAGGATCACCACTTTAATTTAAGAATGTAAAATGTCAGAATAATAGTAGAGAGAAGGTCAGGGCTTTGTGATGGCCACTCCAATACCTTGACTTTGTTGTCCTTAAGCCATTTTGCCACAACTTTGGAAGTATACTTGGGGTCATTGTCCATTTGGAAGATTGTGGTATATCCACATCATTTTCCTTCCTCATGATTCCATCTATTTTGTGAAGTGCACCAGTCCCTCCTGCAGCAAAGCACCCCCACAACATGATGCTGCCACCCCAGTGCTTCACGGTTGGGATGGTGTTCTTCGGCTTGCAAGCCTCCCCCTTTTTCCTCCAAACATAATGATGGTCATTATGGCCAAACAGTTCTATTCTTGTTTCATCAGACTAGAGGACTTTTCTCAAAAAGTACGATCTTTGTCCCCATGTGCAAGTTGCAAACCGTAGTCTGGCTTTTTTATGGTGGTTTTGGAGCAGTGGCTTCTTCCTTGCTGAGCGGCCTTTCAGGTTGTGTAGATATAGGACTCGTTTACTGTGGATATAGATACTTTTGTACCTGTTTCCACCAGCATCTTCACAAGTTCCTTTGCTGTTGTTCTGGGATTGATTTGCACTTTTTGCCCCAAAGTACATTCATCTCTAGGAGACAGAACGTGTCTCCTTCGTGAGCGCTATGACGGCTGCATGGTTCCATGGTGTTTAAGCTTGCGTACTATTGTTTGTACAGATGAATGTGGTACCTTCAGGCGTTCGGAAATTGCTCCCAAGGAAACAATTGTTGGAAAAATGACTTGTGTCATGCACAAAGTAGATGTCCTAACCGACTTGCCAAAACTATAGTTTGTTAAAAAGACATTTGTGGAGTGGTGGAAAAATGAGTTTTAATGTCTCCAACCTAAGTTTATGTAAACTTCCAACTTTAACTGTATGTACAGTACCAGTCAAAAGTTTGGTCACACCTACTTATTCCAGGGTTTTTCTTTATTTGTACTTTTTCTACAGTGTAGAATATATATTTGAGATTCTTCAACGTAGCCACCCTTTGCCTTGATGACAGCTTTGCAGACTCCTGGCATTCTCTCAACCATCTTCATGAGCTAGTCAACTGGAATGCATTTCAATTAACAGGTGTGCCATGTTAAAAGTTAATTTGTGGAATTTCTTTCCTTCTAATGCGTTTGAGTCAATCAGCTGTTTTGTGACAAGGTACTGAAGGGGTGGTATACATAAGATAGCGATTTGGTAAAATACCAAGTCCATATTATGGCAAGAACAGCTCAAAGAAGCAAAGAGAAACAAAAGTCCATCATTACTTTAAGACATGAAAGTCAGTCAATCCGGAACATTTCAAGAATTTTGAACGTTTCTTCAAGTGCAGTCGCTAAAACCACAAAGTGTTATGATGAAACTGGCTCACATGAGGA
Organism: Oncorhynchus mykiss; assembly: GCF_057628025.1. Lineage (NCBI taxonomy): Eukaryota > Metazoa > Chordata > Actinopteri > Salmoniformes > Salmonidae > Oncorhynchus > Oncorhynchus mykiss. The sequence continues at coordinate 55,193,580 of NC_143031.1, read as the reverse complement.
CCATCACAGGAAAGGAAGACCTAGAGTTACCTCTGCTGCAGAGGATAAGTTCATTAGAGTTTCCATCTTCAGAAATTGCAGACCAAATAAATGCTTCATTGAGTTCAAGTAACAGACACCTCAACATCAACTGTTTAGAGGAGACTGTGTGAATGAGGTCTTCATGGTCGAATTGCTGCAAAGAAACACTATTAAAGGACACCAATAATAAGAAGAGACTTGATTGGGCCAAGAAACACGAGCAATGGACATTAGACCGGTGGAAATCTGTCCTTTGGTCTGATGAGTCCAAATTTGAGATTTTTGGTTCCAACCGCCGTGTCTTTGTGAGATGCAGAGTAGGTGAATGGATGATCGCCGCATGTGTGGTTCCCACCGTGAAGCATGGAGGAGGAGGTGTGATGGTGGGGGGTGCTTTGCTGGTGACACTGTTTGTGAGCGGCAGGGTAGCCTAGTGGTTAGAGCGTTGGACTAGTAACCGGAAGGTTGCAAGTTCAAACCCCCGAGCTGACAAAGTACAAATCTGTTGTTCTGCCCCTGAACAGGCAGTTAACCCACTGTTCCTAGGCTGTCATTGAAAATAAGAATTTGTCCTTAACTGACTTGCCTAGTTAAATAAAGGTAAAATATGTATTTTTTTTTATTTAGAATTCAAGGCACACTTAACCAGCATGGCTACCACAGCATTCTGCAGCGATACGCCATCCCATCTGGTTTGCGCTTAGTGGGACTATCATTTGTTTTTCAACAGGACAATGACCCAACACACCTTGTGGCTGTATAAGAGCTATTTAACCAAGAAGGAGATTGATGGAGTGCTGCATCAGATGACCTGGCCTCCATAATCACCCGACCTCAACCCAATTGAGAGGGTTTGGGATGAGTTGGACTGCAGAGTGAAGGAAAAGCAGCCAACAAGTGCTCAGAATATGTGCGAACTCCTTCAAGACTGTGGGAAAAGCTTTCCAGGTGAAGCTAGTTTCGATAATGCCAATAGTGTGCAAAGCTGTCATCAAGGCAAAGGATGGCTACTTTGAAGAATTTAAAGTCTAAACTATATTTTTATTTGTTTAACACTTTTTTGGTTACTACATGATTCAATATGTGTTATTTCATAGTTTTGATGTCTTCACAATTATTCTACAATGTAGAGAATATTAAAAAATAAAGAAAAACCCTTGAATGAGTAGGTGTGTCCAAACTTTTGACTGGTACTGTATATATTCAGACCACTTCAAACATGTATATTGAGTGACTTCAATTCCAATGTTCACCATATTTATGTATGCATGTTCAGTATTTCCTTTATGTATTCATGTACTGTCTGTGTGCATTGTATGAGGAAAACTGTAGTGGTACACCTCATTGTATGATTTTAGAAAATATGTTGACGAACAGATTTGACAGCAAAGGACTTGGAGCCGTGAACGTGAGAGGTTTGCTAAGGAAACTTGGACTGAGCCAGATTAAGACCTCAGACACCAACGATAATAATGATCAAGTTTCATCTTCTATCAATGGTGAAGACACCAAAGGTAAGAACAAAGGAAAGACATTCTGCATATCTTCATATTCCATCAGAAACGGTATGAGTCAAAAGATGTGATGCTGTTCACCACATTTGGTAATGTCTCTTTGTTGTTACTTAAACTTCAGTATTTACTAAAGTTTTGACTCAAGTATTACGTTTTTACATATACTTAAAGATGCAGTCCGAGATCTTAAGCACAACAAATTCGTAACATATTTTACCAATTGAATTCATAACATATCATATGAATTGCACACACACACAAAAAAGTTTTTTTGCAGGAAGTAACATATCAGACGAAATCTGTCAACATTTCAGTGGGTTGAAGCATCGCTCTTGCAACACCAGGGTTGTGCCCTTGAATCCCGTAGTGTAACACACTTAATGTAGGTGTCCCTTTCATATGTTGCATGGATAGAAGCATCTGCTAAATTACCATGTTATCAATACTATTATCATACATTACATCCAGAGACAAGAACAGTTAGTGATTGCTGTGACCAATAGTTACCAATAGAGGGCACTGTAGTATCATACCAGTCAAAGGCACCTCCCTTATAAAATACTGCACAGTTCTACATCTTTAATCCATTCAAAGTCCACTAAATTAATATGTATAATTTTAAATGATTGATGTTGGATGTTCTTCTAATCTGAGTACCCCATAACCCCAATGATATTGAAGCTGTTACTCTCCAAGGTATGACTGGGTTAATATGCAATCCACAGTTGGGAAATAATGGGAAATTTCCGCTGAAATTAAAGGTTTTCCACATGCCTTATTGTCTTAAATAACTATTCATTAATAAATTAATAAATAATGTATTAGTTAAGTTTAGGTACATGTCAATTCTTCAAATTTCGAAGGCTATGTGTCTGTAGCTGAAATTATCATTGATGCGTGCCAGTGGGGAATTTTACAGTTTGCTCATAGATACTAAACCACTCTTTTTCCTTTACCCATCATGGCCTTATGCTTTCAGCCAGACCCAGGGCCCTGTCGAAGTCGGAGGAGGAGCGTGGGGTATCCATCACCATGGAGAAGTGGCTGAAGGACAAGCTAAGGGAGGGCGTCCAGAGAATGAAATCCCAGTTTGACCAACTGGATCCAGACCAGACCTGCAAGGTGAGTCTGTTGACAGCTAGGGATTGGAGACAGGTGAAGATTCAATATTGTTTCACTTTTAGTCAAACTATTGGCCTGGTATTGAACTGAAGAAAGAAATAAAGAAATTCAACGTATTGAAACTAGGTCTGTGTGTTTGCCGGGACATTTGTCTAGGTGGGCCTGGAGGAGTTTCTGCAGGTGTTGAAGACCTTTGGCCTGAATCTAAAGAGGGAGCATGTGGGCTTGTTTTTGGCTCGCTGTGGCCTGGGACTCAACAAGACAGGTGTGATCCATTACCCAGAGTTCCTCCGCATGTTTCAGGACCGCAGCGAGGAAGGGGTCACACATAGGATCCTATCCAATCCACAACACAGGTCAGAGGTCACAGCCGGACAGTTACAATCCAATGGGCAAAACTGTTTGTGTCCTTGAAGCTCTTTTGTGACATTGTTGTCCAGTTGTAAACTGTTTTTATTATATTTAACTAGGCAAGTCAGTTAAGAACAAATTCTTATTTACAATGACGGCCTACACCGGCCAAACCCGGACGACTGGGCCAGTTGTGCACCTCCCTATGGGTCTCCCAATCACAGCCGGTTGTCATACAGCCTGGATTCAAACCAGGGGGTCTGTAGTGACACCTCTAGTGCTGAGATGCAGTGCCTTAGAGCACTGAGCCACTCGGGAGCCCCAATACTTCACATACAGTCGTGGCCAAAAGTTTTGAGAATGACACAAATATATATTTTCACAAAGTATGCTGCCTCAGTTTGTATGATGGCAATTGGCATATACTCCAGAATGTTATGAGGAGTGATCAGATGAATTGCAATTAATTGCAAAGTCCCTCTTTGCCATGCAAATTAACTTAATCCCCCAAAAACATTTACACTACATTTCAGCCCTGCCACAATAGGACCAGCTGATATCATGTCAGTGATTCTCTCGTTAACACAGGTGTGAGTGTTGACGAGGACAAGGCTGGAGATCACTCTGTCATGCTGATTGAGTTCGAACAACAGACTGGAAGCTTCAAAAGGAGGGTGGTGCTTGGAATCATTGTTCTTTCTCTGTCAACCATGGTTACCTGTAAGGAAACACGTGCCATCATCATTGCTTTTGCACAAAAAGGGCTTCACCGGCAAGGATATTGCTGCCAGTAAGATTGCACCTAAATCAACCATTTATCGGATCATCTAAAACTTCAAGGAGAGCAGTTCAATTGTTGTGAAGAAGGCTTCAGGGCGCCCAAGAAAGTCCAACAAGCGCCAGGACCGTCTCCAAAAGTTGATTCAGCTGCGGGATCGGGGCACCACCAGTACAAAGCTTGCTCAGGAATGGCAGCAGGCAGGTGTGAGTGCATCTGCACGCACAGTGAGGCAAAGACTTTTGGAGGATAGCCTGGTGTCAAGAAGGGCAGCAAAGAAGCCACTACTCTAAGAATGATATTCTGCAAAAGGTAGAGGGATTGAACTGCTGAGGACTGGGGTAAAGTCATTTTCTCTGATTTTCAGATTGTTTGGGGCATCCGGAAAAAAGCTTGTCCGGAGAAGACAAGGTGAGCGCTACCATCAGTCCTGTGTCATGCCAACAGTAAAGCATCCTGAAACCATTCATCTGTGGGGTTGCTTCTCAGCCAAGGGAGTGGGCTCACTCACAATTTTGCCTAAGAACACAGCCATGAATAAAGAATGGTACCAACACATCCTCCGAGAGCAACTTCTCCCAACCATCCAGGAACAGTCTGGTGACGAACAATGCCTTTTCCAGCATGATGGAGCACCTTGCCATAAGGCAAAAGTGATAACTAAGTGGCTCGGGGAACAAAACATCGATATTTTGGGTCCATGGCCAGGAAACTCCCCAGACCTTAATCCCATTGAGAACTTGTGGTCAATCCTCAAGAGGTGGGTGGACAAACGAAAATCCACAAATTCTGACAAACTCCAAGCATTGATTATGCAAGAATGGGCTGCCATCAGTCAGGATGTGGCCCAGAAGTTAATTGACAGCATGCCAGGATGGATTGCAGAGGTCTTGACAAAGAAGGGTCAAAACTGCAAATATTGACTGTTTGCATCAACCTCATGTAATTGTCAATAAAAGCCTTTGACACGTATGAAATGCTTGTAATTATAGTTCAGTGTTCCATAGTAACATCTGACAAAAATATCTAAAGACACTGAAGCTGCAAACTTTGGAAATTAATATTTGTGTCATTCTCAACTTTTGGCAACGACTGTATTATTAGCGACCACAGAATGTCTTTACCTGGTTGCAATCTGTTTATGTGACATCTCATTAACCAGAAAACCAGTTTACACCCTTCAGTGATGTCATTATTAGGCTACGCACTCACGCACTGACTGGTTCAGTGGAACTGGTTTGTTCTTGTTTATGGATGTGTGATTTGATTTTGTATTTCGTCCTCATGCCCTGAGGGGACTTAATCGAAGTTACAGATTGTATCTTTTACATGTAGTTTAGAGTTCGAGTTACGAAGGCTTCTGGAAGTGCACCCTTGAGCTGCGACTTTTACAGTAAAACGTGCCCAGAGTACTCCCGCTCACATCTAGCCTTCCTCTGTGCCACACTTATCAATTTATGCTTAAATGTTTAAAAGGCAGCAGAGGTTTACACTATGCTAGCTAGTAGGGTATTCAGAGGCTAATTTATTACTTTCCTGATTAAGGACCCTAAATTGGATAAAGTGGGACTAGCAAACATTAGCACAGATTAATTTAGTTGAGTTTACAGTCCCTTTCCCGGGGATGAGTTACCACGACGATAGCATACAGAAGTCAGCCGTCCTTTGTCGAAGGTTATCTCTACCCAGCTTAAGCGAAGTGTGTGTGCGTGTGTGTGTATGTGTGTGTTTGGGGGGCTGCTTGACATAAGACTTGCGAACAGGACTTGATGGGTGGGTTTTACGTATCATTGTGTACTTTGGGCTTTGGGGTATTTACGTTGGGTTGTTGAAGCCTGTAAACTGGAGTTAGGGATCTATGGTCACAGCACAAGTACATTGAATAGAAACATAAATGCAACATGCAACAATTTCAAAAATGTTTCTGAGCTACAGTTCATATACGGAAATATATCTTGTGTGACCACCATTTGCCTCATGCAGTGTGACGCATCTCCTACACATAAAGTTGATCAGGCTGTTGATAGGGGCCTGTGATAGTGGTCCGGACATTTTCAGCTTCCAGGAAATGTGTACAGATCTTTGCATTATCATGCTGAAACATGAGGTGATGGCGACATATAAATGGCATGACAATGGGCCATTTATATGATGGCCCATTCGTCATGGTATCGCTGTCCAATCAAATTGCCATCGATAAAAGGCAATTGTGTTTGTTGTCCGTAACTTATTTACATTTTAGTCATTTAGCAGACACTCTTACCCAGAGCAACTTACAGGTGCAATTAGGGTTAAGTGCCTTGCTCAAGAGAACATCGACAGATTTGTCCCCTAGTCGCAACGTTGACATCAGCAAACCACTCACCCACACGACACCATCTACAGTTGAAACCGGAATTTAAACCCGTGAAGAGCTTACTTCTCCAGCGTGCCAGTGGCCATCGAAGGTGATCGTTTGCCCACTGAAGTCAGTTACGATGCCAAACTGCAGTCAGGCCAAGACCCTGGTGATGATGATGAGAACGCAGATTCGTTTCCATGAGATGGTTTCTAACAGTTTGTACAGAAATTCTTTGATTATGCAAACCCACAGTTTCATCAGCTGTCTGGGAGGCTGGTGTCAGATGATGTGGAGGTCCCGGGCTGGCGTGGTTACAAGTGGTCTGCGGTTGTCGGGTCCGGTTGGACATAGTGGCAAATTCTCTAAAATTACGTTGGAGAAGGCTTATGGTAGATAAATTAATATTCAATTATCTGGCAACAGCTCTGATGGACATTCCTGCGGTTAGCATGTAAATTGCATGCTCCCTCAAAACATGAGACATCTATGGCATTGTGTTGTGTGACAAACTGCACATTTCATAGTGGCCTTTTATTGTCCCCAGCACAAGGTGCACCTCTGTAATGATCAGCTTCTTAATATGCCACACCTGTCAGGTGGATGGATTATCTTGGCAAAGGATACATGCTCACTAACAGGGATGCAAACAAATTTGTGTACAACATTTGAGAGACATAAGCTTTTTGTGCATATGGAACATTTCTGGGATATTTTATTTCAGCTCATAAAACATGGGACCAAAACTTTACATTGCATTTATATTTTTGTTCAGTATAGTTTGTCATCATGTTTCATTGGCACATTAACCCTGCAGGTGTGCCTTTATGCTGGATTTGAGTACAGCCATCAGGCTACTGAACAGTGGAAACTAGTGATGATGCATAGAGAACAACTCTGTATATGACGAGATGTATTGAAGTTATGTGTGTTAAGATGTGTTGTATGCCATGAACATGTGTCAAATGATGTTGTTTTTGTCTTAGTCCTGTAACTAGTGTGCCCACTATATTGTGTTTAATATTGCATCGTGTACCGCATCATATTGGATATCATATTGTATATCCCATATCATAAACTGGGTAGTTTGGGTCCTGGTTGCTGATTGGCTGAAAGAAAGAAAAAATTCAGCTGTGTGTATATCAGACAATATACCACGGTTATGATGCAAAAGTACTTCTATACTGTTCTTTTTTCGTCCGTAACCAGTTTATAAAAGCAATAAGGCACCTGGAGGTTTGTGGTAGTATATGGCAAAGAGGAGTGCCTGGACACAGCACTTAGCTGTCATATATTATACGACGGCTAAGTGCTGTATCCAGGCACTCCATTAGTTCATTTTGGTACAGTGTGTCACCTTCTCTGATTATCAAGCTGTTTTCAAACACAAAGCATACCGATATTACATTTTTTAAATGTCATATACTATAAAACTTAATGTTTTTGCAGAACCAAAATGCCTACTGTTTATGCAAGAAGGGGTATTCGGACAAGGCCAATGTCTTCTTTTTAACACAGGTTTCACCATATCCAGGGGAGCATCAGCCATGCGTCCACAGTCACCATGGTGGAGGCTAAACTGGCTCGACTCTTCCAGTCAGAGTACCTCGCTCTGTTAGAAATGTTTCAGTAAGTATAGAGTCACATGGTGACTCAACAAATAGCAAATATGAGCATATTGTAGCAGCTAGATACACTACATGACTAAAGGTACGTGGATACCTGCTCATTGAACATCTCATTCCAAAATCATGGACATTAATATGGAGTTTGCTGTTATAACAGCCTCCAGTCTTCTGGGAAGGCCTTCCAATAGATGTTGGAACATTGCCGCAGGGACCATTCAGTCACAAGAGCATTAGTGAGTTCAGGCACTGATGTTGGACGATTAGGCCTGGCTTGCTGAAACAGGAAAAGGCCTTCCCCAAACTATTGCCACAAAGTTGGAAGCATAGAATTGTCTAGAATGTCATTGTATGCTTTAGCGTTAAGCTAAACTACAGGGCCTAGCCCGACCCATGAAAAACAGCCCCAGGTAGGGTTGTGGCTGTCACAAATGTTCGTCAGCTGGTGATTTTCAAGCAAATAACTGTTGGTCTCACGGTAATTGACAGTTAATTAATATAAACAAATTTAGCATCTGGATACTTCCACACATAGCTTACAAGCCACTGATGCAGACCTTTGGAACATCTACATTTTAAAAAGTCTAATAAATCCATGCAATATAGCCTACACCTTCACAATAAATCCGTTATTTATTTTAGACAGGTTTAAAGAAGCATGATATGAAGAAAATGTATTCTATTTCAGAAGTACAGAATAGCATACTCTGGGGCAGTATTCACAAAACCTTCTTAAGAAGAAATTCCTTCCTAAGTGACATTTTTTCCTTAACTATAGTCTTAAGAAGAAAGTTAAGAAACATTGCCATTCCTCAATAAAGTTATTGGAAATGTTCTTAACAAGGTTTTTCCTAAGTTGTGTCCTAAGAAATAAGTAAAGAAGGAATGGGATTCATGAAATAAAATTTTAGAATTTCTTCTTGGAAATGTACTTAACTTTAGGACAGCTAAACCCTTGTCTTGAGACGAATGGATACTTTTGTAACCATAAATGTTTTCTTGCCCCACAGACAGAGTTGGCTACCGGATATTTAAATACAGCAAGAATACAAATTAAACATGCATTATCTAGCTAGCTAGTAATTTACAATATATTACAATATTCTAGAAGCGTAAAAAGCTAGCGCTATATTGTCAATTTGCAAAGAAGAACTTGGCTAGCTTAGCTAACATTTACGTCGTTAGCAATGTTGGCTATAATGTCTTTACGCTTTAGCTAGCTAACGTAGCTAATTAACTTACCGGTCTATGATGGACGACACCCTCTCCTCCAGCTCGTCCACATGAATGGTCTCTCAGCTCCCTTCTTCTTAGCAGCCAACTTGATGTCGGACCACTTCTTTTTTACGGTGTCACTGTCTCTTGCCATACTCCCAACGGCAGAGACAGACTTGGCCACTCTCGCCCATCCTTTCTTTTTGGTCTCTGCAGTGACCCCGCAGTTATCAAGTCTCCCCAACAGCAACCTTTTCCTGGGTGCTAAACTCCGCAAAAAAAGAAACGTCCTCTCGCTGTCAACTGCGTTTATTTTCAGCAAACTTAACTTAACTTAAGTGTAATATTTGTATGAACATAACAAGATTCAACAACTGAGACATAAATTGAACAAGTTCCACAGACATGTGACTAACAGAAATGGGATAATGTGTCCCTGAACAAAGGGGGGTCAAAATCAAAAGTAACCGTCAGTATCTGGTGTGGCCACCAGATGCATTAACTTAGGGCTGCAATCCCGTTAACGGGATCGATATGACAACAGCCAGTGAAAGTGCAGGGCGCCAAATTCAAAACAACAGAAACCTCATAATTAAAACTCCTCAAACATACAAGTATCTTATACCGTTTTAAAGGTAATCTTGTTGTTAATCCCAGGCTTTACAGTCGAAAGCATCACAAATGATTATTGTTAGGTCACCACCAAGCCACAGAAAGACACAGCCATTTTTCCAGACAAAGAGAGGAGTCACAAAAAGCACAAATAGAGATAAAATGTATCACTAACCTTTGATGATCTTCATCAAAAGACACTCATAGGACTTCATGTTACACAATACATATATGTTTTGTTTGATAAAGTTCATATTATATAAAAAAATCTCAGTATACATTGGAGCGTTACGTTCACTAGTTCCAAAAACATCCGGTGATATTGCAGAGAGCCACATCATTTTACAGAAATACTCATTATAAATGTCGATGAAAATTCAAGTGTTAGACATGGAAATATAGATATACCTCTCCTTAATGCAACCGCTATGTCAGATTTTAAATTTTTTTTACGGAGAAAGCAAACCATGCAATAATCTGAGATGGCGCTCAGAAAACAAATATAATTATCCGCCATGTTGGAGTCAACAGAAATCAGAAATTACATTACAAATATTCCCTTACCTTTGATGATCTTCATCAGAATGCACTCCCAGGAATCCTAGTTCCACAATAAATGCTTGATTTGTTCGATAATGTCCATTATTTATATCCAAGCAGCTACTTTTGTTAGGGCGTTAGGTACACATAACCAAACGCTCATGCAGGTCAGGCATAACGTCGGACAAAAAGTTATATTACAGGTCGTAGAAACATTTCAAACTAAGTATAGATTCAATCTTTAGAATGTTTTTATCATAAATCTTCACTAATGTTCCAACCGGAGAATTGCTTTGTGTTTAGAGAAGCCATGGAACGCAGGTCGCTATTATGTGAAATGCGCATGACCAGGAAATGGCTCTCTGCCAGTAACATGACTTATTCAGCTCTTATTCAGCCCCACATCACAGTAGAAGCCTCATTCAAGTTTCTAAAGATGGTTGACATCTAGTGGAAGCCCTAGGAAGTCCAACTTCATCCATATCCCACTGTGAATTCAATAGGGGCTACGTTGAAAATCTACCAACCTCAGATTTCTTACTTCCGGTTTGGATTTCTTCTCAGGTTTTTGCCTGCCATATGAGTTCTGTTATACTCACAGACATCATTCAAACAGTTTTAGAATCTTCAGAGTGTTTTCTATCCAATACTAATACTAATATGCATATATTATTTACTCTGGGCACCTCTGGGCACCTTTCATCCAAGCTACTCAATAATGCCCCTGCAGCCATAAGACGTTTAAGTACTGCAGTGCATCTCCTCCTCATGGACTGCACCAAATATGCCAGTTCTTGCTGTGAGATGTTACCCCACTATTCCACCAAGGCACCTGCAAGTTCCCGGACATATCTGGGGGGAATAGTCCTAGCCCTCACTCTCCGATCCAACAGCTCCCAGACGTGTTCAATGGGATTGAGATGCTGGCTCTTCGCTGGCCATGGCAGAACACTGACATTCTTGTCTTGCAGAAAATCATGCACAGAAATAGCAGTATGGCTGGTGACATTGTCATGCTGGAGGGTCATGTCAGATGAGCCTGCAGGAAGGGCACCACAATGAGGGAGGAGAATGTCTTCCCTGTAACACACAGGGTTGAGATTGCCTGTAATGACAACAAGCTCAGTCCGATGATGCTGTGCCCCAGACCATGACGGACCCTCCACCTCCAAAATCGATCCCGCTACAGAGTACAGGCCTCGATGTAATGCTCATTCCTTCGACGATAAACACGAATCTGACCATCACCCCTGGTGAGACAAAACCGCGACTCGTCAGTGAAGAGCACTTTTTGCTAGTCCTGTCTGGTCCAGCAATGGTGGGTTTGTGCTCATAGGCAACATTGTTGCCAGTGATGTCTGGTGAGGACCTGCCTTACAACAGGCCTACAAGCCCTCAGTCCAGCCTCTCTCAGCATCTTCCGGGCAGTCTGAGCACTGATGGAGGGATTGTGCGTTCCTGGTGTAACTCGGGCAGTTGTTGTTGGCATCCTTTACCTGTCCCGCAGGTGTGATGTTCGGATGTACCGATCCTGTGCAGGTGTTGTTACACGTGGTCTGCCACTGCGAGGACGATCAGCTGTCCGTCCTGTCTCCCTGTAACGCTGTCTTAGGCGTCTCAGGCGTCTTAGGCGTCTTAGGCGTTTTTCAGAGTCAGTAGAAAGGCCTCTTTAGTGTCCTAAGTTTTCACAACTGTGACCTTAATTGTCTACCATCTGTAATCTGTAAACGACCGTTCCACAGGTGCATGTTCATTAATTGTTTATGGTTCATTGAACAAGCATGGGAAACCGTGTTTAAACCCTTTACAATGACGATCTGTGAAGTTATTTGGATTTTTACGAATTATCTTTTAAAGACAGGGTCCTGAGAAAGGGATGTTTCTTTTTTTGCTGGGTTTCTTTCATCCACCATCACTTCAATCTCTTTTTCTGGTCATCCATTTTTGATTTTGATATAGCTAGTCTGATGTCTATAATGTGTGAAAAATAACAAAATAACCAAATCTGATCATCCCTGTCACATAGGCTTATTTATTGGTTTCAAGCACGTCACTAATGTCAATGCAACATAAGAAGATACTTATGTAGTTCTTAAGAAAGATATTTACGAAGTTCCTAAGAAAACTACGAATTCAGCTATTTTGTGTTGAGCAGTTAATTTAGTGATTCTACAATCGTTGGGCTATATGTTTTGATTTTCAATACATTGTAAGGCTGCATGATGCCACTCTATTGATATTTTTTTTTAAAGTCGCTTGAAAGGCATGAGCTCTGCTTTGTTTTTGCGCAGGCTGTACACACTTCATTAGTCTCTCATTCACAATTTGACAAGCATTTGATAATGCCTCAAATTTCACAGCGGTATCCCCTTTGTGGCCATAATGCACCCCAAAACAATCCATACCTTTTGCAGCCAGTGGCCGTTTTGCCCATGCTGTGTTGTGCCCTTCTCCTTGAGTGCTGCATGCTTTTAAGCACCTCTCATTCACATGGCTCTCCATCAAGTGATCTGGTCTTTCTCACAGGCTACAAGTGAAGACAGACATATCGGGGATGCCTGTGTTGCAGCTAGCGTTAGGGGAAGACAGTGTGGTCAGTGGAGAAGGCACTGGGACTATACTGCGTGCGTCTTTACCCAATTCTGAGGTGCATATTGAAGATATTGGAAGAACTGTCCATAGTACAAAAGTCAACCAATTCTATTCTGTGCAGGAAATAAATATTGGAAACATATTACTACACATTAATACAACCACTAGCATCAAAAACATTTTTACGCAATGTGGCTGACGTAACAGATCAGAACTTTTATCTTAAAATGTTGATAAACTATTAGGCTACTTCTCTATTATAAGCGCAGCAATGCGCACATGGCAGTGGACTATAAGGGCAAATGTTCCGTTAGCGGGAAAACACCATTATCAAAAGTGACTGCAAATGCGATTATGTATGTAATGCTTTTATTATAAAGGAGCATTTTTATGGTGAAAATTATATTCCCCAAACTTGAAACTCACACGCTGTTTACAGTGCCTTGCGAAAGTATTCGGCCCCCTTGAACTTTGCGACCTTTTGCCACATTTCAGGCTTCCAACATAAAGATATAAAACTGTATTTTTTTGTGAAGAATCAACAACAAGTGGGACACAATCATGAAGTGGAACGACATTTATTGGATATTTCAAACTTTTTTAACAAATCAAAAACTGAAAAATTGGGCGTGCAAAATTATTCAGCCCCCTTAAGTTAATACTTTGTAGCGCCACCTTTTGCTGCGATTACAGCTGTAAGTCGCTTGGGGTATGTCTCTATCAGTTTTGCACATCGAGAGACTGAAATTTTTTCCCATTCCTCCTTGCAAAACAGCTCGAGCTCAGTGAGGTTGGATGGAGAGCATTTGTGAACAGCAGTTTTCAGTTCTTTCCACAGATTCTCAATTGGATTCAGGTCTGGACTTTGACTTGGGCATTCTAACCCCTGGATATGTTTATTTTTGAACCATTCCATTGTAGATTTACCTTTTGTTTTGGATCATTGTCTTGTTGGAAGACAAATCTCCGTCCCAGTCTCAGGTCTTTTGCAGACTCCATCAGGTTTTCTTCCAGAATGGTCCTGTATTTGGCTCCATCCATCTTCCCATCAATTTGAACCATCTTCCCTGTCCCTGCTGAAGAAAAGCAGGCCCAAACCATGATGCTGCCACCACCATGTTTGACAGTGGGGATGGTGTGTTCAGCTGTGTTGCTTTTACGCCAAACATAACGTTTTGCATTGTTGCCAAAAAGTTCAATTTTGGTTTCATCTGACCAGAGCACCTTCTTCCACATGTTTGGTGTGTCTCCCAGGTGGCTTGTGGCAAACTTTAAACAACACTTTTTATGGATATCTTTAAGAAATAGCTTTCTTCTTGCCACTCTTCCATAAAGGCCAGATTTGTGCAATATACGACTGATTGTTGTCCTATGGACAGAGTCTCCCACCTCAGCTGTAGATCTCTGCAGTTCATCCAGAGTGATCATGGGCCTCTTGGCTGCATCTCTGATCAGTCTTCTCCTTGTATGAGCTGAACGTTTAGAGGGACGGCCAGGTCTTGGTAGATTTGCAGTGGTCTGATACTCCTTCCATTTCAATATTATCGCTTGCACAGTGCTCCTTGGGATGTTTAAAGCTTGGGAAATCTTTTTGTATCCAAATCCGGCTTTAAACTTCTTCACAACAGTATCTCGGACCTGCCTGGTGTGTTCCTTGTTCTTCATGATGCTCTTTGCGCTTTTTACGGACCTCTGAGACTATCACAGTGCAGGTGCATTTATACGGAGACTTGATTACACACAGGTGGATTGTATTTATCATCATTAGTCATTTAGGTCAACATTGGATCATTCAGAGATCCTCACTGAACTTCTGGAGAGAGTTTGCTGCACTGAAAGTAAAGGGGCTGAATAATTTTGCACGCCCAATTTTTCAGTTTTTGATTTGTTAAAAAAGTTTGAAATATCCAATAAATGTTGTTCCACTTCATGATTGTGTCCCACTTGTTGTTGATTCTTCACAAAAAAATACAGTTTTATATCTTTATGTTTGAAGCCTGAAATGTGGCAAGAGTTTGCAAAGTTCAAGGGGGCCGAATACTTTCGCAAGGCACTGTATGTCTGCCAGTTAGGCTCTAAACCCCTTGTAAAGAGGATTAACGTTATTTGGCTACTTTAGTTGTGATACAAACCTTATCAAAACACATATGCATATGGGCTAGGCTACATGAGATATGCAACTATGATTCGTAAAATGAGCACAAAAAAGGCAGTCTCTTATGCTAGGCATCATTCAGTGATAGGCTAATATTGTCACCCATCAGACTACAGGGGCAGCGGGAAAAATATATTTTATCTATGCACTTTAAAAGTGAATGGAGAACACTTTTCCTGTGGTACATTTTCATGCCAGCCAGGTAGGCTATACTCCTGTTGTAAAGATAAACAGTGTGCTTAATATTAAGAAAGTTGAGAAATAAATATAGTAGGACTAGCCTATAGAAAGCTGATGGGATCCTCCTTTTTTTAGTAGAGGCCATCAATTGTATAGCCTATAGGAATGTTGCGCAACATGAGCTCATAGGCTCTCCCGAAGTGTTTGATTTTCGAGCATATTTTCATTGATGTCAGAGCGATTAGACTAAAGGGACAATAGAGTGCTGACTACCAGGCAGTTAGCAAGTTTGGTAGGCTACTAATGACCATCAGCAGCATCATAGTTTGTAGAAGCCTCATTATGGTGACAAAACGGTCACATGGAATATGACTGCCTTCATGACTCTTGACCGCTGGTGTGGCCTTAATACGATCACCGCAACAGTCTTAGCCCCAGACCATTATTCCCCCTCCACCAAACTTTATAGTTGGCACTATAAATTTGGGGCAGGTAGCGTTCTCCTGGCATCCGCCAAACCCAGATTCGTCCGTCGGACTGCCAGATGGTGAAGCGTAATTCATCACTCCAGAGAACGCGCTTCCACAGCTCCAGAGTCCAATGGCGGTGAATTTTACACCACTCCAGCCAACACTTGGCATTGCACTTGGTGATCTTAGGCTTATGTGTGCGGCAGCTCGGCCAAGGTAACCCATTTCATGAAGCTCCCGACGAACAGTTCTTGTGCTGGCATTGCTTCCAGAGGCAGTTTGGAACTCGCTAGTGAGTTAAGAAATTATCTTTTTAAAAACATTTTTATTTACCTTTATTTAACTAGGCACAGGAACAGTGGGTTAACTGCCTTGTTCACGGGCAGAACTACAGATTTGTACCTTTTCAGCTGGGGGATTTGAACTTGCAACCTTTCAGTTACTAGACCAATGCTCTAATCACTAGGCTAACCTTCCGCCCGAGGACAGGCAAAAAATGTTTACAAGTTTCAGTACTAGGTAGGCCCATTGTGACCCACCACTTCGCAGCTGAGCCTTTGCTGCTCCTAGACATTTCCACTTCACAATATCAGCACTTAAAATTGGCTGGGGTAACTCTAGCAGGGCAAAATATGACAAACTGACTTGCTGGAAAGGTGGCATCCTATGACGATGTCATACACCTGTCAGCAACGGGTGTGGCTGAAATAGCCGAATCCACTAATTCGAAGGGGTGTCCACATACTTTCGCAAGGCACTGTATGTCTGCCAGTTAGGCTCTAAACCCCTTGTAAAGAGGATTAACGTTATTTGGCTACTTTAGTTGTGATACAAACCTTATCAAAACACATATGCATATGGGCTAGGCTACATGAGATGTGCAACTATGATTCGTAAAATGAGCACAAAAAAGGCAGTCTCTTATGCTAGGCATCATTCAGTGATAGGCTAATATTGTCACCCATCAGACTACAGGGGCAGCGGGAAAAATATATTTTATCTATGCACTTTAAAAGTGAATGGAGAACACTTTTCCTGTGGTACATTTTCATGCCAGCCAGGTAGGCTATACTCCTGTTGTAAAGATAAACAATGTGCTTAATATTAAGAAAGTTGAGAAATAAATATAGTAGGACTAGCCTATAGAAAGCTGATGGGATCCTCCTTTTTTTAGTAGAGGCCATCAATTGTATAGCCTATAGGAATGTTGCGCAACATGAGCTCATAGGCTCTCCCGAAGTGTTTGATTTTCGAGCATATTTTCATTGATGTCAGAGCGATTAGACTAAAGGGACAATAGAGTGCTGACTACCAGGCAGTTAGCAAGTTTGGTAGGCTACTAATGACCATCAGCAGCATCATAGTTTGGAGAAGCCTCATTATGGTGACAAAACGGTCACATGGAATATGACTGCCTTCATGACTCTTGACCGCTGGTGTGGCCTTAATACGATCACCGCAACAGTCTTAGCCCCAGACCATTATTCCCCCTCCACCAAACTTTATAGTTGGCACTATAAATTTGGGGCAGGTAGCGTTCTCCTGGCATCCGCCAAACCCAGATTCGTCCGTCGGACTGCCAGATGGTGAAGCGTAATTCATCACTCCAGAGAACGCGCTTCCACAGCTCCAGAGTCCAATGGCGGTGAATTTTACACCACTCCAGCCAACACTTGGCATTGCACTTGGTGATCTTAGGCTTATGTGTGCGGCAGCTCGGCCAAGGTAACCCATTTCATGAAGCTCCCGACGAACAGTTCTTGTGCTGGCATTGCTTCCAGAGGCAGTTTGGAACTCGCTAGTGAGTTAAGAAATTATCTTTTTAAAAACATTTTTATTTACCTTTATTTAACTAGGCACAGGAACAGTGGGTTAACTGCCTTGTTCACGGGCAGAACTACAGATTTGTACCTTTTCAGCTGGGGGATTTGAACTTGCAACCTTTCAGTTACTAGACCAATGCTCTAATCACTAGGCTAACCTTCCGCCCGAGGACAGGCAAAAAATGTTTACAAGTTTCAGTACTAGGTAGGCCCATTGTGACCCACCACTTCGCAGCTGAGCCTTTGCTGCTCCTAGACATTTCCACTTCACAATATCAGCACTTAAAATTGGCTGGGGTAACTCTAGCAGGGCAAAATATGACAAACTGACTTGCTGGAAAGGTGGCATCCTATGACGATGTCATACACCTGTCAGCAACGGGTGTGGCTGAAATAGCCGAATCCACTAATTCGAAGGGGTGTCCACATACTTTCGCAAGGCACTGTATGTCTGCCAGTTAGGCTCTAAACCCCTTGTAAAGAGGATTAACGTTATTTGGCTACTTTAGTTGTGATACAAACCTTATCAAAACACATATGCATATGGGCTAGGCTACATGAGATGTGCAACTATGATTCGTAAAATGAGCACAAAAAAGGCAGTCTCTTATGCTAGGCATCATTCAGTGATAGGCTAATATTGTCACCCATCAGACTACAGGGGCAGCGGGAAAAATATATTTTATCTATGCACTTTAAAAGTGAATGGAGAACACTTTTCCTGTGGTACATTTTCATGCCAGCCAGGTAGGCTATACTCCTGTTGTAAAGATAAACAATGTGCTTAATATTAAGAAAGTTGAGAAATAAATATAGTAGGACTAGCCTATAGAAAGCTGATGGGATCCTCCTTTTTTTAGTAGAGGCCATCAATTGTATAGCCTATAGGAATGTTGCGCAACATGAGCTCATAGGCTCTCCCGAAGTGTTTGATTTTCGAGCATATTTTCATTGATGTCAGAGCGATTAGACTAAAGGGACAATAGAGTGCTGACTACCAGGCAGTTAGCAAGTTTGGTAGGCTACTAATGACCATCAGCAGCATCATAGTTTATAGAAGCCTCATTATGGTGACAAAACGGTCACATGGAATATGACTGCCTTCATGACTCTTGACCGCTGGTGTGGCCTTAATACGATCACCGCAACAGTCTTAGCCCCAGACCATTATTCCCCCTCCACCAAACTTTATAGTTGGCACTATAAATTTGGGGCAGGTAGCGTTCTCCTGGCATCCGCCAAACCCAGATTCGTCCGTCGGACTGCCAGATGGTGAAGCGTAATTCATCACTCCAGAGAACGCGCTTCCACAGCTCCAGAGTCCAATGGCGGTGAATTTTACACCACTCCAGCCAACACTTGGCATTGCACTTGGTGATCTTAGGCTTATGTGTGCGGCAGCTCGGCCAAGGTAACCCATTTCATGAAGCTCCCGACGAACAGTTCTTGTGCTGGCATTGCTTCCAGAGGCAGTTTGGAACTCGCTAGTGAGTTAAGAAATTATCTTTTTAAAAACATTTTTATTTACCTTTATTTAACTAGGCACAGGAACAGTGGGTTAACTGCCTTGTTCACGGGCAGAACTACAGATTTGTACCTTTTCAGCTGGGGGATTTGAACTTGCAACCTTTCAGTTACTAGACCAATGCTCTAATCACTGGGCTAACCTTCCGCCCGAGGACAGGCAAAAAATGTTTACAAGTTTCAGTACTAGGTAGGCCCATTGTGACCCACCACTTCGCAGCTGAGCCTTTGCTGCTCCTAGACATTTCCACTTCACAATATCAGCACTTAAAATTGGCTGGGGTAACTCTAGCAGGGCAAAATATGACAAACTGACTTGCTGGAAAGGTGGCATCCTATGACGATGTCATACACCTGTCAGCAACGGGTGTGGCTGAAATAGCCGAATCCACTAATTCGAAGGGGTGTCCACATACTTTGTATAGATAGTGTATGGTCATCTCAGTTGGTTCCTGTCTTTCTTTATTTCTCTCTCTGTCTCACTCTCTTTCAATGTGCTTTCCAAAAGTTCATTCAACAGAACATAATGGGGAAAGCGATACATTTTATAGTTTCAGATATGCACTGAGTATACAAAACATTAAGAACACCTGCTCTTTCCATGACATAGCCTAACCAGTTGAATCCAGGTGAAAGATATGATACCTTATTGATGTCACTTGTTAAATCAACTTCAAACAGTGTAGATGAAGGGGAGAAGACAGGTCAATAAAGAAGGATTTCTAAACCTTGAGACAATTGAGACATGGATTGTGTATGTGTGCCATTCAGAGGGAGAATGGGGAAGAGACAATATTTAAGTGCCTTTGAACAGGGTATGGTAGGTGCCAGGAGCACCGTTTTGTGTCAAGAACTGCAACGCTGCTGGGTTTTGCACACTCAACAGTTTCCAGTGTGTATCAAGAATGGCCCACCCCTCAAAGGACATCCAGCCAACTTGATACAACTGTGGGAAGCATTGGAATCAACATGAGCCATTAACCCGTGAAACGCTTTCGACACGTTCTAGAGCCTATTCCTGGACGAATTGCGGCTGTCCTGAGGGCAAGGGGGGTGCAACTCAATATTAGTAAGGTGTTCTTAATGTTTGGTATACTCAGTGTAGAAGTGATTTGAGAATGAGGCTTTGATTCTAGCCCTTCTGTGCAGGGGTGAATATAGATATACCATCTCTGCTCTTTCTCTCAGTGCTGTGTTTTAGTGAACCAGGCCCCCTCTTTACCCCTTTCCACTACCTTTCTCTACATTTCGTGTCTCAATATGATTGGGGTCACACGCAGGCTTTTGCCTGGTCAGAGGTCATAAACTCCTACATTTCACCATAGTCATACCTCATTAAGATCAAGCCCTTAAAGTGTATAGTACCTCTTCACTTCAGGAAATGAACCAGCCTATGTCAGCTGGTCCTTGCTGCTTTTGAATAGAAAACAACCTCTCCAAACTCAAACAACCTCTCCAAACTCAAAGCCCAAGCTGTCCTAATGCTAAAAAAAAAACTTAACTGACCCAGTCCCAAACGTTTGTGATTATCTTGAACTGTGAACTGTGAATACATTTGTACTTGGCACAAATGTTGAGTGGAATTCAACATGGAGGTCAGTGAAATAATACATCTGTCACATTAACATTTCTCCTGGTCTTATTGAGGTGTTTTGTCTCTCCTACAGGAGCATTGATAAATGCCACAGGAGGGTGGTGAGCCAGGAGGAGTTTCGAGCAGCGATTGAGAGCAGGTATTTTGTCCCTCCTGTTCCTCTCGTATGTTTTGACTTTGTTGTAATTGAGATGCCATTTTTAGAACATCCTTGGATTGTCCAGCTAATTTAATTTGAAGCGCATTGTTGTTTCACACACAGTACCAGTCAAAAGTTTGGATACACCTACTCATTCCAGGATTTGTCTTTATTTTTACTATTTTCTTGGCCAATTGTGCTTCTCCTCATGGGTCTCCCGGTCGAGGCCAGCTGCGACACAGTCCGGGATCAAGCCCGGATCTGTAGTTTGCATTGCATTTTGTAGTTTGCATTGCAGATTGCATTTTTGCAAACACTGGAGTGCCTTGGACCGCCGTGCCACCTGGGAAATCAATGTCATTTCATTATTTTGTATTTATTTTTAAATTCACTATTCATTTCTACTATTCATCTAATGAATGGCCTAATATGTAGCTGATATTTAGCATCTTACTTAGATTACACATCTGTAGCCTCTCTCTTCCAGCTGTTCCTGTGCGCACTATAGGCTATAGGCAACGCAAGCCTCTCCGCTAATTCCTCTTCACGTGAAATCCCAGGAAAATCTATAGGCTACAAAAGCTATAGGACATATCTTTTTAGCCTTTTTTATATTAGACCTACTCGCCTTTTCGTGGCGAGAAGCAGGCTTGCTGAATGTAAAATAGGCCTAGGCCAAACGAACTGTCGGGGAAAGTTAAGGAGCGTTGGTGTGATCACTTTGGCAAGGGATGAGAACATTGTAGCATTAATGCAGGGACAGACAGAGAGAAAGCACAGCGAAAAAGAAGAACCAAACGAATTGACAATCATTAGAAAAATGGAAATCATGATGACATAATGTAAAAGATGGCTAAACAGCGTTTGTTGTTGATTTGATACATTTATTGAGTTAAGAAAAAAATCATTACATGTACATTGAATAATTATTTGCAGTTGTCACTATGACAATGAACATAACCTGAAGCACTGAATGGTCTGTGTTTACCACCGATTTACAAGTTTTCTCTCTGAAAAATTTAGTTAATTTAATCTGATTGTCGTAAGGTTCCATGACTTTGTCCACACAGGGCATCTGAACACACAAAATACATTTAGATGACTTTCATTACATTTTAGGTGTTTTACACCTGTGGTATTCCCGTCAAAATGACCGGTCATTAGATATGAACAGGTGAGACTACAATTAGTGAATAAAATTGAGTTCAGGCACTTGCCCATTCATCAGATGGACACACTTCCTTTCCCAGACCTCCACATGCATGTGTGTTTGAGCACACACACACACACACACACACACACACACACACACACACACACACACACACACACACACACACACACACACACACACACCTCACTCCCCTTGGCTTCCATGGCAATCCCCACGGGAACCTTCCCCAATAGAATCTTTCCCCCACGGTAAACACACCTGTTGGTATCCTCTCAAACAATCTCAACATTCTTTCAATAATATATATAACTTTTCTCGCAGCTCTAGTATACAAGGCTTTTTTGAAGTCTTGCTCATAATTCATTCTGTGGCAGCACAATGACCAAACGATATACTGTATGTGAGGCTCTTGATCATATCTTTGATCATGGCACTAGTGAGGAGGAGAGTCCTTGTTAAACTTTGACACAAAGTAGTCTGTGATAAATAGCACAATATGTTTCATCTGAGTATTTGTTACAGTCAAAATAATCCATACATTATGCTTTTTTTAAACTCAAAAACTAGTTGTATGAGCTCAGGTCAATGAGGCCTACAGGCCATAAATAGCAAATAGAAGTTCAAACTTGTCATGTTCACAAGAACAGAAGTTGATAAAAAAAAAGATCTAACACATCTGCTCTGACGACGAGCTCATGTCTGAAGGAGACGACACCTGCGAGGGAAAAAAAAAAAAAAAAACACTCCCTATTAAGAAGTATTTTTATTTTTTTAAATATTTTTGATATATATTGACTTTCAATTTTTTTGAGGTGATAATATATGTTTAATTATGGATTTATAATCAGCTATAATGGGGCGGTCATTTTGTACCGGGAACACAGAATGAATTAACATGAAACGAACACAACAGCAGAGCAACAGAGGGTTAATAGGCCTACAGCGTACAGTAGGATGCGTTAACTGACAGGTGACAGTTGACTGACAGGTGTAGGCCTACTGCAGAACGATAAATGGTAAAGGTCCGCTGGTGTGGCTGCTCGCCAACGTTTATAGTTATGGATCATTTGTCATTATAGTTATCATTATAGTTATCATTATAGTTATCATCCTTGGTGTGGATGGCCCTTTGGGCTATACCTTTTAAACTTTAAGCATTTACAGGCATTGGTTTTACTGAAAGTTATCTCAAAGATATAGGCTTAATTATCTCACTATGTAAACTTCTTCCGCTATCATTAGTACTAATTATTTCAGCCAGATGAGCAAGCACACGACGCTTCTACTGAAACTTCCATTTCTAGTTTAATTTGTTTATTTGATTACATTACACCTATGTTATAGTTATATCTGAACAATACATTTATTGTTTGCTTAAATGATTGTGAAACACCTTTGATGGGATAAAAATGATGGAAATGTGAAATCGGTGTAACGTACTGTAATTTACAGTACTGTAGCATATTACATCCAAATGGCAATTTTGAAACATGTTCCTTTCATTTTCTTGCTATTGGATTAACCCGGGTTGTTGAAATAACTAAACTGAGAAGATATCATTATTTGTGTTTAGGTGATTAAATCGAGGATCTCATGGTATTCCACAGTAAACTTATATTTTGGATCAATGGTTGTGATGTCTCCAAACAAAGATTAATGCACAATAAGGTTTTGAACATAAAACTTTCTGCGTTACAAGTGTTACCAGTTTGGAGTTTTGTAAATAGTTTTGAAAATTCACAACATACTTGTGAAAATAGCACCAAAGCGATGGGGAAAAAACAGTATATGTCCTCCTCATGTAGACTGGATGAAGGTGTCTTCGTCTATATAACCCTCAACCATCCAGATATGTTGTTTTGAAAATGCCAAATTAATCTGTGCTAAGTTAGTTTGCCTCTATGTGTATTTCTCCGGTTGACTAGTGTGAGGTGTACTGCATGTCTGTGTGTGTATATATGTGTGTGTCTGCCTGCGTGTGAGTGTATGAGCATATATTTGTGTGTGACATCGTTGTGCACCATTAATCCTCTGATTGAGAGAGGATGTGTCCATCTCAATGTGATGGCTGGAGAGAGAGCTGACTGACACTTGACCCGGCTGTGTGGGGCGAGGAGGGGGCCTTGTCAGAGGGCTAATGACCAGCGGCTGCTCAGGGGCATTGTGGGCCATGGCTAAGTGACTGGGCCGGATGACCACCCTCTGTTCTGACCCAATGCCTCTCTTTTGTCCCCCCTCAAACCCTTTTCTTGCACCGTTAACCCCTCTGGACACACACATACACACACACCCTCTCTAGATTTGGCCTGGAGGTCGCGGAACCTGAGTTTGAACAGCTGCTGGACAGGCTGCCCCTGGACAAGGACGGAAATGTCCAGTACCCAGTCTTCATGGCCGCTTTCGACACAAGGTAATCTCCCCGACTCACCCCCACCCCTTCTCTCCTTGACCACTCCACCATCCCTTCACTGGTGTTAACTTGCCTCCCCCTTTCTCTCTCTCTCTCTCTCTCTCTCTCTCTCTCTCTCTCTCTCTCTCTCTCTCTCTCCCTTTTTCTCACTCTTTCACTCTCTCTCTCTTTTACTTTCTCGTCCTCTCTCTTCAGTGAAATCTCTCCACTTTGCTCCCTGAATGCAGCTTTAAAATGTAGGACATCTTCACCCATTTATTTGTATTTGTTGTTAATTAGCTCTGTCTCCGTTTTCGGCACGTGTTGTAAACTTCCCCTAAACCAGCGATTCTCAACTGGTGGACCCACATTTTGGTTGTGGGAGGTTTTGAATGGGTTGCGAGTGTCTGAGTAAAAAGAGTACAAATACTACAGTCGGAACTTAAATGACTAGGTATAAAATGTGTATAAATGATGCTGAACCTATATTTTAAATAATTCATTCTCTGAACAATTTTGTGGTCTCAAAGCAGTGAGCTTAACATTCTTCATTGAGAATATGGGCAAAATGTAATTATTGACAATGGAAAAGATGGAACTATTGTTCCCTTGTCATATCATTTGTACATTTACTATCAATATAGGATTAAACAAAGTTTCCAGATTGCATTTTTGCAACAACAACAAAAAATCACGCTGCGAATATTGGATTGTGACTGAGACAACCTGGTTCAATTTGGGTCCTGAGGCAAAACCAGTTGAGAACTACTGCCCTAAACCACTATTATATCCAAATTGTGAAGTAAAGGGTTAAGGCTCTACAATTAACTAACATAGATCCTCTTTTAGTTATTGGTCTTGCACACTCATTTAGAAATCCTCAGTCTTGACTCAATCCAAGGAAAATCATAGAAGATCATAAAGTAATGTCAAATGAAGTACAATAGTAGCCAGTAAAGTTTTATGGAGAGGTTTATGGCCCAGTACTGTTCATTTATATGTACAGTGCCTTGCGAAAGTATTCGGCCCCCTTGAACTTTGCGACCTTTTGCCACATTTCAGGCTTCAAACATAAAGATATAAAACTGTATTTTTTTGTGAAGAATCAACAACAAGTGGGACACAATCATGAAGTGGAACGACGTTTATTGGATATTTCAAACTTTTTTAACAAATCAAAAACTGAAAAATTGGGCGTGCAAAATTATTCAGCCCCCTTAAGTTAATACTTTGTAGCGCCACCTTTTGCTGCGATTACAGCTGTAAGTCGCTTGGGGTATGTCTCTATCAGTTTTGCACATCGAGAGACTGACATTTTTTCCCATTCCTCCTTGCAAAACAGCTCGAGCTCAGTGAGGTTGGATGGAGAGCATTTGTGAACAGCAGTTTTCAGTTCTTTCCACAGATTCTTGATTGGATTCAGGTCTGGACTTTGACTTGGCCATTCTAACACCTGGATATGTTTATTTTTGAACCATTCCATTGCAGATTTTGCTTTGTGTTTTGGATCATTGTCTTGTTGGAAGACAAATCTCCGCCCCAGTCTCAGGTCTTTTGCAGACTCCATCAGGTTTTCTTCCAGAATGGTCCTGTATTTGGCTCCATCCATCTTCCCATCAATTTTAACCATCTTCCCTGTCCCTGCTGAAGAAAAGCAGGCCCAAACCATGATGCTGCCACCACCATGTTTGACAGTGGGGATGGTGTGTTCAGCTGTGTTGCTTTTACGCCAAACATAACGTTTTGCATTGTTGCCAAAAAGTTCAATTTTGGTTTCATCTGACCAGAGCACCTTCTTCCACATGTTTGGTGTGTCTCCCAGGTGGCTTGTGGCAAACTTTAAACAACACTTTTTATGGATATCTTTAAGAAATGGCTTTCTTCTTGCCACTCTTCCATAAAGGCCAGATTTGTGCAATATACGACTGATTGTTGTCCTATGGACAGAGTCTTCCACCTCAGCTGTAGATCTCTGCAGTTCATCCAGAGTGATCATGGGCCTCTTGGCTGCATCTCTGATCAGTCTTCTCCTTGTATGAGCTGAAAGTTTAGAGGGACGGCCAGGTCTTGGTAGATTTTCAGTGGTCTGATACTCCTTCCATTTCAATATTATCGCTTGCACAGTGCTCCTTGGGATGTTTAAAGCTTGGAAAATATTTTTGTATCCAAATCCGGCTTTAAACTTCTTCACAACAGTATCTCGGACCTGCCTGGTGTGTTCCTTGTTCTTCATGATGCTCTCTGCGCTTTTAACGGACCTCTGAGACTATCACAGTGCAGGTGCATTTATACGGAGACTTGATTACACACAGGTGGATTGTATTTATCATCATTAGTCATTTAGGTCAACATTGGATCATTCAGAGATCCTCACTGAACTTCTGGAGAGAGTTTGCTGCACTGAAAGTAAAGGGGCTGAATAATTTTGCACACCCAATTTTTCAGTTTTTGATTTGTTAAAAAAGTTTGAAATATCCAATAAATGTCGTTCCACTTCATGATTGTGTCCCACTTGTTGATTCTTCACAAAAAAATGCAGTTTTATATCTTTATGTTTGAAGCCTGAAATGTGGCAAAAGGTCGCAAAGTTCAAGGGGGCCGAATACTTTCGCAAGGCACTGTATATGTAATCATCCTCCATAACCTTTCAAACCTCAAAATAAACTAATATTGCTCTTCTTGCTTGGTTCTTTTTTGGGGGGTTCATAATAGAATATGGAACAGAACCAGTTTTGTATTTTACATTCCTGTGAAACATTTTAATTCAAAGGATAATCATATAGAATTTAAAAATATATATGTTTAAACATATTTTGTACAAATTAAAAAATAATTGTTTGTATTCCCACCGCTGTAGCTTATTGTTTTTGTTTGCATCCTGAAACATTGTTGACATTGACAACTTTAAGAATACTATTCCACACTCAATTATTTGTTTTGATTTTCAAATTTTTTAATATTCCTTTTAGACTGCAGAAGTCCAGTCAAAACATGTATTTTATTTCACCAAGTAATGTCTTGAATGTAGATTTGGATTCATAGTATTCAGCATTTTTACATTGCCCTGTGTTTTAGGCTCGAAGAATCACAAACTACTTGGTTGTGTGTTTTCCTTCTTCTTAATTTGACCTATATTGTCACAGAAAAATAATCCTTCAGATTTGAACGTTTAGTCCATAATGTTCCTTGATTGGAGTCTAGGCTATTAGCTGGCCGAAATAGGCTACATGAATGTGCAATACTGTTTATATAGCTATGTGTTAGTGTGGGTTTTCAGTGAATTTATGTAAATCACAAAACATACTCAGCAAAAAAAGAAGTGAACCAATTAAGATCCCACCTCTATATATATCAATTGAATTCAGAGCAATTTTACAATGGATTAGATCCTGATATTACACAAATAGTTAAGTATGTTATTATTTTCAAATATATAATTTTTCATCATTTATTCACTTATTCTCAAGTTGTTTCTATTCACTTGACACAAAGTTAGGGTTGAAGATATATAGGTCAACAAGGTTAAACGTGATGGGCGAGTGAGAGGACAGCATCTTATGCACGTGAACCCCCAAGTTGCCTCGCACCATCCAATGAATGGCCAACAAAAACCATCCCAGTGTAAACGTTTCTTAAATTGAACAGGGTAATGAATTTTAAACTGCTATAGTAACTTCTCCCAGACATGTGGTTTTAGTGTGTGAGCGTGGGTGGGTGTGTGTGGTTCGGATTTGTGGATGTGTCTGTGTCTCTGTGTGTGTGTGTGTGTGTGTGTGTGTGTGTGTGTGTGTGTGTGTGTGTGTATGAATGTGAGGATGTGTGTGTGTGTGTGTGTGTGTGTGTGTGTGTGTGTGTGTGTGTGTGTGTATGGGATAAAGACCTAGAAAACCAGCCTGGCTTAGTTGACAGGTGACAAGGGTTATTTTGAATGGGGATTTTGTAATACCAACAGTGTGGAAAGGCCTGGGTACCAAGGGAGCCCTGAAAAGAGAGAAAGAGAACTTTTATGCTAGCAAAGGAGTAGAGAAAAGCCACCCGAGACTCCGGGGGACTTAGGATCTCCCTAATCAAACTGCTCCACTGTCTAGCGCGCTCATTTTTATTCAAACCGGAGAAAAAGCTAAATAATTTCAATCGGATTGATCCCCTGTGTCAGTGCCTGTGTGGTATTTTCACTCCCTTTTCTTCCTGTTTGTCCTCAACTTTGACATATCAGTCAGGCAGGGCCCTGGGCTGTCCATACAGAGGCCTGCTCCAGAGGCGGCTGAATGTTTGAAATGTTGGATAAATTGTTTTGGAATTAACGTCAGCTAATAACAGACCATACCCAAAACTTGGTTTGTGACACAAAACACAGTGAGAATAATTAACAAACTTAACTTATGTTCAGACAACTACTCCAAACAACTCATGTTTTCATTTCCCTACGGTATCGAGTACAAACCTAATCAATCTCAAACAACAACTGAGACAACCACAACAATGTAGTTCAATATACGCCAGCCAATCAGCCAGTTGTGTTTCTACTTTGGTATTACATACACTTGCGAAGGCCATCCTTTTCGGTACTGAGTGACATGTTTTGGATGGAAAGCAGATAACATATCAACCAGCATGAGACAAGATTCCCCTAGGTGCAGATAAAGGATCAGCCTCCATCCCCCAATCCTAACCGTAACCAATAGTGTTGTGAATTAAAAACTCTCCCAAGATCAGCGTCTACTCTTAAGGACAACTTGACCTTATCCCCAAAAATGTACATCAACATCAGACAGAAAAAGAGGCAACTCTGATTCACTAATATAATCTGATCATAATTGTATTATTATTTAAAGGTTGATTTATTGATGGATTTTATTTGACAGTAAAAAAAAATACATGCACATACACACAGTACATACATTTTTGAAACATGGGAATCACACAATAAAGTCAATTACTTATTTCCATTGTGGTCCCTTAAAGTGCATGGTAAAACACATTACATAGATACAGGAATTGATACATTATAGATGCAGACATGAACATGGCTTCAGTCATCAGCCAGCTTTTGGCATATATATATATATATATATATATTTTTTATCAGATTGGTATAGCTTTAAGTTGTTGTAGTAGTTTGTTCCACTCAAAAGTAACACTATATAGAAAAGTGTTCTTACCGGATAGTCTTACATTTGAAACTGTCAATATCAGAGTCTCTGGTGAACATCTCATAATACAAGTAAAATCATTGGATAGGTAGGCTACCTGGGAGCTGTGTCGGTAATAATTATGTGGACCAGACCAAGTTAAATTAATACAACCCTTTACTCTACCGATTTCCAGCCTAGCAGATTAAATTGCTCAACCTCCAGATTGGTACATAGAGCGAGTTTAAAGGTAGCACAATGACGTAACACTCTAACACAATCACTGCGCATGTGCACAGGCTAACTTCACACTGTGTACAGCGTGGTGGCCACGGGACCAAAACAGCGGAAGAGTTCAGCCTCGCACTTCAACGCTCATAGTTTTTGCAGAAATGTACCCACTATGCTGTTTACTTTCTTACTTTATATCTACCTCATATTGCTGAAACAAAACACGCTTGTTTTGACTGGTCTGTAGTTTATTCTTTAGATGTTCGGGGATGCTGGTGAACCATGACGTGCACACATAGTCAATGACACTGAACTAGCGCACCTGCCAGAGTCTTTAGGATGTCGCCATCAAGACAATTTGAAAGCATGATTAAAAGCATGATTTTGGCATAAATTTTGCATGAAGCATGAATTTGGCCTGCAAGGTACAACTTTGGGTAACACTTTTTGACAAAAGGTTGCTATCTGTCGTATTTACTGAAAAATGAATGATTTAGAATTGTCCACACTTAGATCAGTTTCAACAGTGATTGGGTTAATGAGAGGCCATAAGAGTGTGTGAAGGAAGAATTGGGATTTAAAGGACTCAAAAGTTTTGGAGGGGTTAAACACCGCTGATGTGACATAGGCCCGTTGAACGGGTGGAGGCATTT
Source organism: Oncorhynchus mykiss (assembly GCF_057628025.1). Classification (NCBI taxonomy): domain Eukaryota; kingdom Metazoa; phylum Chordata; class Actinopteri; order Salmoniformes; family Salmonidae; genus Oncorhynchus; species Oncorhynchus mykiss. Next base: position 55,163,408 of record NC_143031.1, on the reverse strand, counting down.
ACTCAGGCATACAGAGGCCACTCTCTGACTCCTGGAATCCCCCCAAGAAAGATGCAGCCAAAACAAAAAAGATGTCATCCTTATCCTCCGTCTCTGAGGTGGCGGCCATAACTGCTTAAACAGGCTCCGATTAAATCATCCAGTGTTTGTGTGGTCTTCCTGGTAAGGAGGAGAGGAGGGGAGAGGGAGGGAACAGGAAAACGTTCGGCTCCAGCTCAGATCCGTGTGTGGGAACCACAGGGGGAAAAATCCACGCCAGGACACCCCCCCGCCTTCCCCCATCCCTTTTTCTCTCTGTCCATTTTTGGGGTTTTCATTTTTTATTCATAGGGTGATAGGGGTGGAGGGAAGGGTGCTGTGGAGAGCAAAGAGGCAGAGGTGTGCGTGCGAGTGTGTGTGTAGGAGCGAGCGAGCGTGTGCATATACGCATGTGTGTGCATGCATACATGTATTGATGGTTGGGGCAATAGCAGTACAACTTGGTTTTAGGCCTCGGACCAGGGCCTATGGTAACAATAACAATGGCCACAGTGTTGTTGAGGGAGTTGCGTCCAGGACTTTCGGACATTCTTCCCATGTGAGTATAATCACTACTGGGAGGTAGCTCCATTAAGGATTACCATCTCATTAATAGTATCCATGACTTTTGTTCAAAGGCTACTTGTTGTAATGTTGCCTTGTGGATGACGCCTAATCCTCTGAGCCTGCAGCTGTAGGGAAGGAGAGGGGCAGATCCAATCTCTCTCTCTCTCTCCCTCTCTCTCTCTCTCTCTCTCTCTCTCTCACACTCTCTCACACACTCTCTCACACACTCTCTCACACACTCTCTCACACACAGAGCATCTCCCAGTACGTCCCGGACGGCCTGGCGGGGATCAGGCCCTCTGAAAGACAGATACAAACAACAGTCAAATACAAAGTTCCCCCCTTTTTGGAGAAAAAGAAACATCCATTCTGAACTTCCACCCACCCTGATCCCCTCCGTAAAGCCAAAGCCTAGCCACCCTCCCCGTCTTCCCCCCAGTTACTCCCCTTCGCCCCCCAGTCCCCTGTCCCAGCGCTCCTGGCTCTCGTCCTCCCATTCAGGCCTCCCTTCTCCGACACGCACGGCACTCCTCTCAGATGGTGGGCCAGATTAGGAGGCGAACAATACAGTTTTCAATGTAAAATGTGCATCTAGTTAGGCTCTTTTTTATCCCTCCATCTCTACTCTTTTACCCTGGGATGGGATAGAGAAAGGGAATAAGAGGACCATTCACCAAGTTATCTCTGGGTGTCTTGTCTCGGCAAACGATGGAGAATTCTCTTTATCTCTCTCTCACTCTGTTTTTCAGTTTGACGTTATTTACCACAGTGCAGAGGGAGCAGCAAGAATTTCAGTATCTCAGTTTTACCTGTTTTGAAGTCATTTCTTTCAGCTTTGTATACGTACTGTATATGTACATACTATATCTGTATTTACAGTGCATTCGGAAAGTATTCACTTTTTCAAAATATGTCCACATTGTTGCATTACAGCTTTATTCTAAAATGGATTAAATAGATTTTTCCCTCATCAATCTACACACATAATGACAAAGCAAAAACTGTTTTTTTTTCCAAATGTTTGCACATTTAGTATTTAGACCCTTTACCTAGTACTTTGTTGAAGCACCTTTGGCAGCGATTACAGCCTTGAGTCTTCTTGGATATGACGCTAAAAGCTCGGCACACCTGCATTTGGGGAGTTTCTCCCATTCTTCTCTGCAGATTCTCTCAAGCTCTGTCAGGTTGGATGGAGAGAGTCGCTGCAAAGTTATTTTCAGGTCTCTCCAGAGATGACGATTAGGTTCAAGTCCGGACTCTGGCTAGGCTACTCAAGGACATTCAGAGACTTGTCCCGAAGCCACTCCTGCGGTGTCTTGGCTGTGTTCTTAGGGTCGTTGTCCCGTTGGAAGGTGAACCTTCGCCCCAGTCTGAGGTCCTGAGCGCTTTGCTCCATTAATCTTTCCTTCGATCCCGACTAGTCTCCCAGTCCCTGCCACTGAAAAACATCCCCACAGCATGATGCTACCACCACCATGCCTCACCTTAGGGATGGTGCCAGGTTTCCTGGCCAAAGAGTTTCTATCTTGGTTTTATCAGACCATAAGATTGTCATGCTTACAAACACACAAACATACATATAACTCACAAATGATGTATGCAAGTCAATTTTGATCAAGCATGTTTGCCCCTAAAGAACTCTCAGACTTTGTTTCTCACAGTACATGGAGCCAGGATTCCTAGTAGCACTCATAATGCAGTCGTTTTACTTGCAGTAAAAAGCAGCTTCCTAAGTCTTCTATCTTTCATTGTTCAAAAAGTGAAAGTATAATATTTTTTTCCTCAAAGATTGTTGGACCTTATTGTCCTCCACTTGTGCTCCAATAGAAGGCCATCAAATGTATTTACTTAAATGAGTGAGTATTTATTTGGCCTTCATTCAACTTTATATGGTTATATACATTTCCTGTGTAAATTAAAGGGACTATCCAAAGCAACTTACAGTCGTGCGTGCATACATTTGACGTATGGGTGGTCCCAGGAATCATACCCACTACCTTGGCGATACCAGCACCATGCTCTGCCAACTGAGCTAGAAAGGACCAAGTAACTTGGCAGAGGGCACTGCCAACCCAGCACTGCCCTCTCAGATGCCCTCCAATAATGGCCTCTCAAGCCCTTGTTTGTTTTGCCCCCCCAAAAATACACTTTTTGTTACATAGACAGAAAGCAGACTTGTTTTGTGGACTTGGTGTTCTAATTTATGAAAAGCCTTCTTAGATACCCTAGGAAAAGCAGACAGAGCCATATTGTTCAGATCAACCAGAGAACATAGTTTAATGGTGCAAAAGATGTAGGAAAAATGTGCAAATGGCTAAATAGAGTGTTTATTGCGAGTGTTTATGTAAAAGAGATGCTTCAGAAATACACTTGATGAGTGACCTGACGCCTTAAGACTTGTGTTGTCTTACCAGGATAATGTCTAGGCTTTAGTTCTGCGGGCTATCACAGTATTGTGACGGCAGGAGACCCGGGTGTGTGCGTTCCTGCATGCGTGTCTGTGCTGACTTGTGTTCTTGCCTGGTCCTGCTGTGCTGTTGTTGGTGCCCTGGTGTCTGACCTGGATGCCCCACTGTGATGGCCACCGTGGGGTTATAAGGTTACCTAACCCCTTCAGCCTTTTCCGTTCACACTCTCCACACCTCTCCCTCCCTCAGTCCCTCATCCTTCCCTATCCTGGGCCGCACACAACACATTACAAGAGAATGCTCTTTAATTGGCTCTTTTTTTTAAAGAAAATAAACTAAATGTTTTTTCAAATCTAATATTACTGCTTGCATGAATTACTTGATGTTGAATACAGTTCCATGTAGTCATGGCTCTATGTAGCATTGTGGTCTGTTCTGGACTTAGGGATTGTGAAGATACCTCTGGTGTGAAGATACCTCTGGTGGCATGTCTTGTGGGGTATGCATGGGTGTCCGAGTTGAATGCCAGTAATTCAAACAGACAGCTTAGTGCGTTTAACTTCTTATGGCTGCAGGGGCAGTATTGAGTAGCTTGGATGAAAAGGTGCCCAGAGGTGCCCAGAGTAAACTGCCTGCTCCTCAGTCCCAGTTCCCAATATATGCACATTATTATTAGTATTGGAAAACACTCTGAAGTTTCTAAAACCATTTGAATGATGTCTGTGAGTATAACAGAACTCAAATGGCAGACAAAAATCTGAGAAAAAATCCAACCAGGAAGTGGGAAATCTGAGGTTGGTCGATTTTCAACTCAGTTACAGTGGGATATTGGTCCTCTTGCACTTCCTAGGGCTTCCGTTAGATGTCAACTGTCTTTAGAAACTTGTTTGAGGCTTCTACTGTGAAGTGGGGCCGAATGAGAGTGGATTGAGTCAGAGGTCTGGCAGCAGTCATGCGCTGGTCACGCGCATTTCACACGAGAGGTATCTCCCGTTCCTTTGCTTTTCAGAAGACAAAGGAATTCTCCGGTTGGAATATTATTGAAGATTTATGTTAAAAACATCCTAAAGATTGATTCCATACATCGTTTGACAAGTTTCTACGGTCTGTAAAGGAACATTTTGACATTTCGTCTGCAATTTCTTGAGTATTGATTTGTTTACCAAACACAGTAACAAAAGTAGCTATTTGGACAAAAATGATGGACGTTATCGAACAAATCAAACATTTATTGTGGACATGGGTTTCCTGGGAGTGCATTCTGATGAAGATCATCAAAGGTAAGTGAATATTTATAATGTTATTTCTGTCTTCTGTTGACTCCAACATGGCGGATATATGTATTTGTTCTCTGAGCGCTGTTCTCAGATTATAGCATGGTTTGCTTTTTCTATAAAGCTTTTTTGAAATCTGACACAGCGGTTGCATTAAGGAGAAGTATATTTTTAATTCCATGTATAACACTTGTATTTTCATCAACATTTATGATGAGTATTTCTGTAAAATGATGTGGCTCTCTGCAAAATCACCGGATGTTTTTGGAACTACTGAACATAACGCGCCCAATGTATACTGAGATTTTTTTAATATAAATATGAACTTTACCAAATAAAACATACATGTATAGTGTAACATGAAGTCCTATGAGTGTCATCTGATGAAGATCATCAAAGGTTAGTGATTCATTTTATCTCTATTTGTGCTTTTTGTGACTCCTCCCTTTGGCTGGAAAAATGGCTGTGTTTTTCTGTGGCTTGGCTCTGACCTAACATAATCGTTTGTGGTGCTTTCGCTGTAAAGCCTATTTGGACACAACACGATTACCTTTAAAATGGTATAAGATACTTGTATGCTTGAGGAATTTTAATTATGAGATTTCTGTTGTTTTGAATTTGGTGCCCTGCACTTTCACTGGCTGTTGTCATATCGATCCCGTTAACGGAATTGCAGCCCTAAGAAGTTTTTAACATGTCAATACCTCTCACATATACAAGTAGTGATGAAGTCAATCTCTCCTCCACTTTGAGCCAGGTGACATTGACATGCACATTATTAATGTTAGCTCCCTGTGTTTATCCAGGGGCTAGCTGTGCTGCCCTGTTCTGAGCAAATTGCAATTTTCCTAAGTCCCTCTGTGTCACCTGACCACATGACTGAACAATAGTCCAGCTGCGACAAAACTAGGGCCTGTAGGACCTACCTTGTTTGTAGTGCTGTTGAGAATGCAGAGCAGTGCTTTATTATGGACAGACTTCACCCCATCCAAGCTACTATTGTATCAATATGTTTTGACCATGATAGTTTACAATCCAGGGTTACACCAAGCAGTTTAGTCTCCTCAACTTTCTCAATTTCCACATTATTGAGGTATAGGGTTTTGTGAACGATTTGTCTCAAATACATAACTTTTAGTTGTTGAAATATTTATCACTAACTTATTCCTTGCCACCCATTCTGAAACTAACTGCAGCTCTTTGTTAAGTGTTGCAGTCATTTCAGTCGATGTAGTAGCTGACGTGTATTTTATTCAGTTTATTCAAAGCCAGTGGCGTGTTGTAAATAAAGATTGAAAAAAATCTTCCATTAAAGAACACCCTCTGTGTTCTGTTAGACAAGTAACTCTTTCTCCACATTATAGCAGGGGGTGTAAAGTCATAACATATACGTTTTTCCAGCAACAGACTATGATCGATAATGTCAAAAGCCGCACTGAAGTCTAAAAAAACAGCCCCAACAATCTTTTTATCGTCCATTTCTCTCAGCCAATCATCAGTAATTTGTGTAAGTGCTGTGCTTGTTGAATGTCCTTCCCTGTAAGCGTGCTGAAAGTCTTGTCAATTTGTTTACTGTAAAATAGCATTGTATCTGGTCAAACACAATTTAAAAAAAAGTTTACTAAGGATTGGTAACAGGCTGATTGGTGGGCTATGAGCAAGTAAAGGGGGCTTTACTCTTCTTAGGTAGGCAAATAACTTTTGCTTCCCTCCAGGCCAGAGGGCACACACTTTCTAGTGGGCCTATATTGAAGATATGGCAAGCAGCAGTGGCAATATCGTCCGCTATTATCCTCAGTAATTTTCCATCCAAGTTGTCAGACCCCGGTGGCTTGTCATTGTTGATAGACAACAACAATTTTTTCACCTCTTCCACACTTACTTTACAGAATTCTAAATAATAAATGCTTGTATTACGACCCAGATACAGACACGGAAGGCGGATAGTACAGTTCTCAGATGATTTATTAGAAACACGGGGCAGGCAAAGGGCAGGTTGAGGGCAGGTTCGTGATCAGGTCAGAGTCAGGCAGGTACAGGACGGCAGGCAGGCTTGGGGTCAAGGGTGGAGACAAGCACAAAGACAGGTGAAACAGATCAGGGTGTGACAGCTTGTCTTTCATAATTTGGTCAGATATACTTGGATGTGCAGTGTCAGCGTTTGCTAATTTTGCCAAATAAAAAAATCATTAAAGTATTTGACAATATCAGTGGGTGTTGTGATGAATGATCGATCTGATTCAATGAATGATGGAGCGGAGTTTGCCTTTTTGCCCAAAATTTCATTTATGGTGATGCTTTTTTACTATTATTTATGTCATTTATCTTTGTTTCATAGTGTAGTTTCTTCTTGTTTTTATTCAGTTTAGTCACATGATATCTCAATTTGCAGTATGTTTGCAAATTGGTTGTAGAGCCAGACCTATGTGCATGCTTCTTAGTAACTGGGATAAGCAATTTCATAAATGTGTCAAGTGCAACGTCTGGTTGCTCGTCATTACACACAACGGACCAACAAATATACTTCACATCAAAAAAACACAACATAACATAACACTACAAAACGTATTATATGACCTCTTATTCACTATATTAGGCCCAGCCTTTGGAACTTTGGATTTCCTAGATATGGCTACTATTGTGATAGTGTCGGTGTGGTGCCCTCCCTGAAAGCCAAGAGAGGATACATCTGTGCTGTGACAGACTGTCTAGACACGTTGGAATGAATATCCTGCCTTGCGTTGCTGTGTGGTGGAAGTTGGAGGTCGGTATCTGCGCTGCGACATAACGTCTAGATGCGCTGGGCTTCCTAGCCCAGGACATCCCCCACCGGTTGGACTCGCCACCGGTGATTGGCGGATCTACTGGGCCTGCTGCTGCCTCACTTTGCGGTAGCCTACTGCAAGGTGACTGGGCACATTGTCCAGATCCACACACTGGGCGAAATCCCTGTCAGCACATTCCTGCTGCGGCTGTTCAACGCGCTGGCGTTCTAACGCGGAACCCAAACTGGCTGCGCACGTGCGCCATCGTGCACCATCGTGTGCCATCGTGCATACATTTATTTTGTGATCACGACACGCAGGTTATGATATCAAAACATACTCTGAACCAATGACATTAAGTTGGGGAGGAAAAGCATTAAACATTTATGGCAATTTAGCTAGTTAGCGTGCACTTGCTAACTAATTTGTCCTATTTAGCAAGCTTGCTGTTGCTAGCTAATTTGTCCTGGGATATAAACATTCGGTTGTTATTTTACCTGAAATGCACAAGGTCCTCTACTCCAACAATTAATAAAACGTAAACCAAATTCCTTTCTCATCATCTCTCCTCCTTCCTCAGGCTTCTTTTTTACTTTGGACTGTATATGGCGGTTGGCAACCAACTTTATTGTGCATTACTACAACCGACTGAAGTGTGGACGTCAGTTCATCTTTCAATCACCCACATCTTATCGGCAGACTCAGTAGCCTCGGTTTTTCTGATGACTGCCTTGCCTGGTTCACCAACTACTTTGCAGACAGAGTTCAGTGTGTCAAATCGGAGGGCATGCTGTCCGGTCCTCTGGCAGTCTCTATGGGGGTGCCACAGGGTTCAATTCTCGGGCCGACTCTTTTCTCTGTATATATCAATGATGTTGCTCTTGCTGCGGGCGATTCCCTGATCCACCTCTACGCAGACGACACCATTCTGTATACTTCCGGCCCGTCCCTGGACACTGTGCTATCTAACCTCCAAACGAGCTTCAATGCCATACAACACTCCTTCCGTGGCCTCCAACTGCTCTTAAACGCTAGTAAAACCAAATGCATGCTTTTCAACCGTTCGCTGCCTGCACCCGCACGCCTGACTAGCATCACCGACCTAGAATATGTGGACATCTATAAGTACCTAGGTGTCTGGCTAGACTTTAAACTCTCTTTCCAGACTCATATCAAACATCTCCAATCTAAAATCAAATCTAGAGTCGGCTTTCTATTCCGTAACACAGCCTCCTTTACTCACGCCGCCAAACTTACCCTAGTAAAACTGACTATCCTACCGATCCTCGACTTCGGTGATGTCATCTACAAAATAGCTTCCAACACTCTACTCAGCAAACTGGATGCAGTTTATCACAGTGCCATCCGTTTTGTTACTAAAGCACCTTATACCACCCACCACTGCGACCTGTATGCTCTAGTCGGCTGGCCCTCGCTACATATTCGTCGCCAGACCCACTGGCTCCAGGTCATCTACAAGTCCATGCTAGGTAAAGCTCCGCCTTATCTCAGTTCACTGGTCACGATGGCAACACCCACCCGTAGCACGCGCTCCAGCAGGTGTATCTCACTGATCATCCCTAAAGCCAACACCTCCTAAAAATCAATGAGGAGATTGGAGAGGCCCGGACTTGCAGCACATAGAACCTATTTCTATTTTAGCACCTGGCCATGCAGATGCTCGCTGAGGCGCACGAGCGGTGTGGGTGCAATGATCGAATAACGTGTGTACATTTATTTTGCAGCGCAAGCAGTGCAGTCAGCATGTAAGGCAACAACGCTCAGGCACACACTTGGTTTCTAACTCTACTAGACCTGTAGGCTACAGCTGAACATTTTAATTTGTTTTCTTTTTGTTTTAGTGAGTTGTTGGATTCAGTGGTTAAAATTGATATTTTTGTACAAAGGGTTTTAATTGCTGCCTACATGGGTTATGGCTCATTGGTTTTGATAGCTGAGACTATGCAATCTCATCTCTTTACCTCAGAGATACCGTTAAACCCTACTTTGACTGATGGTATATCAGTTTTTATCTTTCAGAGGGATCTCATTGTGTTACCATTTGACTCTTACTGTGACATGCCCATAAAACTTTCTCATCTACAAGGTTTGGTCTGGCTAGAAAAAAAAATATTTGTTGTTTCAGATGACTGTAGTTTGGATTATTTTAAATAATCTAAGTGGAGAGATTTTAGGAAGCAACAAATCAAGGTGTTTCATTATTCTTCTGCTTTTGGTGTCAGGAAACATTCATCCAAAACCAGGCCCATTGGCTATGGATGAACTTTCGACTCCAATTTATTTTAAGAACTAGATCAGGGTTGGGACTGATGCATATTAATGTAAGGAAACTGATGCTGAAAATGGACATTACATTCCGGGTTCACACTGCTGACCCAGATGTCTTAGTTCTGTTTGACACCTGGCTTAAGAAATCTAAATCAGTCTATCGGCTTGGATGGTTATAATGTTTATCCATGTGACCGATGAAGTAAGGGGGTAGGTATAGCCATCTATATTAAAATTAGATATGTGGTTACTGAACTAAGGTCTTTATCTAGTTTTTAGCATTGAAACTGCAGTTATCGAAAGCTGTGAACTTAGAATTAATAGGATGTTATGGACCTTCATCTGCAAAAGTAGAATCCCTGGATTATCTGGCTGAACTAATGCATGGTTGGGGGAAAAATTAAATGGTCCTCATGGGTGATTTAAACTGGGACTAGTTATCGCCAAATTGTAATTTTACTCAAATTATAAATGCAGTCATAAGACTCAATTCAAAAGACATCTCTAAGTCAACACGATGTTATTCTAGCTAACAATGCACATAAATACTCGGCCAATGGTATTTTCTCTAATGATTTAAGTGATCATTGTGCAGTTGCTTGCATTAGAGACACCAAAATCCCCAAAGTGACCCCTCGGTTCATAATCAAACAACATTTTACACAGTTCTGTGAGCTGACATTCCTGCATGAACTTTATACAAGCAATTTGGATAAAATTACGCTTATACCAGACATCGAAGAGGGATTCTCCTATTTTCATTCCATGTTTTCTACTATCTGTGATAAACACGCCCCTCTCAAAAAGTACCGGGTAAGAGGTAGAGACAATCCCTGGTTTACAGGGGAATTATCTGATTTGATCCATGGTCAAAGGGGGAATAGGCATTGTCGTGCCCTCTTCACAACTGTCTTGATGTGTTTTGACCATGACAGTTCGTTGGTGATGTTGACACCAAGGAAGGCATGCTCGGCCCTCCTTTTTGTGTAGTCCACGATCATCTCCTTTGTCTTGATCATGTTGAGGGAGAGGTTGTTGTCCTGGAACCCACTGCCAGGTCTTTGACCTCCTCCCTATTTTATTTTTACATTTTTTATTTCACCTTTATTTAACCAGGTAGGCTAGTTGAGAACAAGTTCTCCTTTGCAACTGCGACCTGGTCAAGATAAAGCAAAGCAGTTTGACACATACAACAACACAGAGTTACACATGGAATAAACAAACATACAGTCAATAATACAGTAGAAAAAGTCTATATACAGTATGTGCAAATGAGGTAGGATAAGGGAGGTAAAGGCAATAAATAGGCTATGGTGACGAAGTAATTGCAATATAGCAATTAAACACTGGAATGGTAGAATGTGCAGAAGATGAGTGTGCAAGTAGAGATACTGGGGTGCAAAGGAGCAAGATAAATAAATACAGTATGGGAATGAGGTAGTCGGATGGGCTATTTACAGATGGGCTATGTACAGGTGCAGTGATCTGTGAGGTACTCTGACAACTGGTGCTTAAAGCTTGTGAGGGAGATAGTGATTTTTGCAGTTCGTTCCAGTCATTGGCAGCAGAGAACTGGAAGGAGAGGCGGCCAAAGGAAGAATTGGCTTTGGGGGTGACCAGTGAGATATACCTGCTGGAGCGCGTGCTACGGATGGGTGCCGTTATGGTGACCAGTGAGCTGAGATAAGGTGGGGCTTTACCTAGCAGAGACTTGTACATGACCTGGAGCCAGTGGGTTTGGCAACGAGTATGAAGCGAGGGCCAGCCAACGAGAGCGTACAGGACGCAGTGGTGGGTAGTATATGGGGCTTTGGTGACAAAACGGATGGCACTGTGATAGACTGCATCCAATTTCTTGAGTAGAGTGTTGGAGGCTATTTTGTAAATGACATCGCCGAAGTCAAGGATCGGTAGGATGGTCAGTTTTACGAGGGTATGTTTGGCAGTATGAATGTAGGATGCTTAGTTGTGAAATAGGAAGCCATTTCTAGATTTAATTTTGGATTGGAGATGCTTAATGTGAGTCTGGAAAAATAGTTTACAGTCTAACCAGACACCTAGGTATTTGAAGTTGTCCACATATTCTAAATCAGAACCGTCCAGAGTAGTGATGCTGGATGGACGGGCAGGTGCGGGCAGCGATCAGTTGAAGAGCATTCATTTAGTTTTACTTGCATTTAAGAGCAGTTGGAGGCCACGGAAGGAGAGTTGTATGGCATTGAAGCTCGTCTGGAGGTTAGTTAACACAGTGTCCAAAGAAAGGCCAGAGGTATACAGAATGGTGTTGTCTGCGTAAAGGTGGATCAAAGAATCACCAGCAGCAAGAGCCACATCATTGATGTATACAGAGAAGAAAGTCAGCCAGGGAATTGAACCCTGTGGCACCCCCATAGAGACTGCCAGAGGTCCGGACAACAGGCCCTCCGATTTGACACATTGAACTCTATCAGATAAGTAGTTGGTGAACCAGGCGAGGCAATCATTTGAGAAACCAAGGCTGTTGAGTCTGCCAATAAGAATGTTGCGATTGACAGAGTCGAAAGCCTTAGCCATGTTGATGAATACGTCTGCACAGTATTGTCTCTTATCGATGGCGGTTATGATATTGTTTAGGACCATTAGCGTGGCTGAGGTGCTCCCATGACCAGCTCTGAAACCAGATTGCTTAGCGGAGAAGGTATGGTAGGATTCGAAATGGTCGGTATTCTGCTTGTTGACGTGGCTTTCGAAGACCTTAGAATGGCAGGGTAGGATAGATACAGGTCTGTAGCAGTTTGGGTCTAGAGTGTCTCCCACTTTGAGGAGGGGATGACCACTGCAGCTTTCCAATCTATGGGAATCTCAGACGAAACAAAAGAGAGGTTGAACAGGCTAGTAATAGGGGTTGCAACAATTTCGGCAGATCATTTTAGAAAGAGAGTGTCCAGATTTTGCAGCTCTTTCAGAACATCAGCTGGATTCGGGTGAATGAGAAATGGGGGAGGCTTGGGCGAGTTGCTGTGGGGGGTGCAGGGCTGTTGATCAGGGAAGGGGTAGCCCCGTGGAACGCATGGCCAGCCGTAGAAAAATGCTTCTTGAAATTCTCAGTTATAGTGGATTTATCGGTGGTGACAGTGTTTCCTAGCCTCAGTGCAGTGGGCAGCTGGGAGGAGGTGCTCTTATTCTTCATGGACTTTACAGTGTCCCAGAACCTTTTTGAGTTAGTGTTACAGGATGCAAATTTCTGCTGGAAAAAGCTGGCCTTAGCTTTCCTAACTGCCTGTGTATATTTGTTCCTAACTTCCCTGAAAAGTTGCATATCACGGGGGCTATTCAATGCTAATACAGAACGCCACAGGATGTTTTTGTGCTGGTCAAGGGCAGTCAGGTCTGGAGAGAACGAAGGGCTATATCTGGTCCTGGTTCTACATTTTTTGAATGGGGTGAGGAAAGTGAGGAAAGCACTTTTAAAGAATAACCAGGCATCCTCTACTGACGGGATGAGGTCAATATCCTTCCAGGATACCCGTGCCAGGTCGATTAGAAAGCCCTGCTCGCTGAAGTGTTTTAGGGAGCGTTTGACAGTGATGAGGGGTGGTTGTTTGACCGCAGACCCATTCTGGATGCAGGCAATGAGGCAGTGATCGCTGAGATCTTGGGTGAAAACAGCAGAGGTGTATTTAGAGGGCAAGTTGGTTAGGATGATATCTATGAGGGTGCCCGTGTTTACAGCTTTTGGGTTGTACATGGTAGGTTAATTGATAATTTGTGTGAGATTAAGGGCATCAAGCTTAGATTGTAGGATGGCCGGGGTGTTAAGCATGTCCCAGTTTAGGTCACCTAGCAGCAGGAGCTCTGAAGATAAATGGGGGGCAATCAGTTCACATATGGTGTCCAGAGCACAGCTGGGGGCAGAGGGTGGTCTATAGCAAGCGGCAACGGTGAGAGACTTGTTTCTGGAAAAGTGGATTTTTAAAAGTAGAAGCTCAAATTGTTTGGGTACAGACCTGGATAGTAAGTCAGAACTCTGCAGGCTATCTCTGCAGTAGATTGCAACCCAGCCCCCTTTGGTAGTTCTATCTTGTCGGAAAATGTTATAGTTAGGGATGGAAATTTCAGGGTTATTGGTGGTCTTCCTTAGCCAGGATTCAGACACGGCTAGGACATCCCGGTTGGCAGAGTGTGCTAAGATAGAATGATCCGGCCTCTGCCGTGTCTCGAAGTAGATTGTGAGGTCAGATCCACAGAACTCACCTGAGAAGAGTGCTGCTGAGACACCGGCTGCGTGCAGGCCACAACAGGCAAAGGGACAGAGGTCTGATCCAGAGAGCAAGGCCCAGCGGAGAGGGGCCGCGGTGGTCCAGGATGTCCCAGGCAGTTGATTGACTAGGACAGGGAGCGGTAGCTGGAGGGGCATCCACAGCCATGGAGGGAACACCCAAGTCCCCGGCAGAAGACAGCTGGTACAGGGACTGCAAGCAATTTGAAGCTCTTAAGTCCGGACGCAGGGGAAGAAGGCAGACGCACCGAGAACGAATCTTCTCCTTCTTTCTGGTTCCGACACGCATCCATTTACTCTCACCTGGAGTCAAAAAATTAGCAGCCATTTTCTGGTTCACGCTAGTAGAGGGGTGCAGTGGTGGAGTCCAGGAAGGTTCCATTATGATCCTCTTGGATGTTTTGATGCCTATAGTCTCATAGATTCTGCACATCCCCACATTTGAATTTTCATAACATTTAGTGTAAGAGTAAGACCCCAGTTAGCACATTTGGCTTTTTGGAAGTTGTTAGATCGTATGTTTTGGGTTTGACATTGGTTATGGGAATGAAGCCATACATTTCCTGACCTGTTAAATGTATTTAAAACGTTCTGAGAATAGAGTTGAAAATTTGACCTGTTCTGGGAAAATCTATTTTTAGGTTGCAGGGGGGTTCTGCAAACATTTTACTCTGGTTCCTTGAACGTTTTCCTGGGATGTTTTATTAAAGCTCTGAGCACGAAGATTATAGGTTATTTGGAGGTTTCTTAATAACTTCCTTAAAACTGAAGGAATGTTTCAATAATACTTTTAATAACACTGATAGCTTATTTTGTGTTAACCTTTTTGAACTCCAAGCACAGTTAGGATATGTGGAAATTCATTTCCTTAGACATGAATCATGCAAACACATTATTTTATTTTATTTTGAAACGACATCAGTGGGATTCAAATCTATAATCTTCTGTTCCTTATCCATGGAATTAGTCCACTGCGCTACCAGGATGGAACCAGCATGCTATGTTATTTTACACATATAAAGCTGTTCATTTTAGACTACTCAGACAGACCCTATTTCAAAGGAAACAAACACTCATTAAGATCAGGTGTGGCAAATTAGTGGGTGCAGCTAACACACCTGAACACACGTAACAAGATAGAGTTTTGTTGATGCTAAGAACGGAAGATGTATATGTTTTTAACCCCAAGTCTAAGCTGGGGGAGGGTTATACTAAGCTAAATGGAATTGTTTTAAGAAGGTTCCTTTAGCTATTAGATTTTTTTGTTTAAGACCCCTTGAAGTATAAAATAAAATATCTAAACAAATTATTTGATAACATTTTTTGGTGGGGCCTTACTGCTATTAACCCATACAAACACATTGAATAACATATTCAGAACATGGAACAAAAACATCAAAAGAAAGTTTAAGAAAGATCAGGAAACTTTAAAAAAAAATGTAAATGACTAAACAGTGTCCATATATTTTTTTCAACTGGTACCAGGGGACCTTCAGACAAGTCTTGTGAGGCCTGTGGACATCCTAGAACAAAACATGTATGAGTTTGTGAGAGTCTCACCTTACCACAGAGGAATCATATTAGTGTGTAGCCCAAACTGTACAGATGCTACAGAGAGAAGTTTGAATATTAGCTGTAATATTGGCTGTACTGACTTCAGATGAGTCCTAAGATGCTTGTGGGGGTCGAAGAGCAAAACGGAGACACCATCGTGTTTGCGAGAGTCTCATCTATACATAGAGGGGTAATAGTAGGAAAAACCGTTTGGACGCTACAGACGATTTCCGGGATGTCTCATGGTCTGACAAACACGCTTCTAGCTCTGTCACATTTTACCGCAAATGCGAAAGTGTTACATGCAATACAAAAAAGCATATTTAAATGGACAGATTTTTATGGTTATTTTTGTATTATGCTATTGTATTCACCCTTAGGTTAAATAGCATTCATAGAAAGTTCTCTGAGCGTTTCAAAAGTTTTCTTGTGGTTTTTATGGAAAGTTTTCTTAACGTTCTGGAAAAATTTGAAAACATGACTAAGTAGAACCATGAGGAAACCTGTAGGAAACGCTATGCTGAAGTACCAAAATTCTCACAGCAGAGTGTTGTTTCTTAATGAATTCTCACCAAGCTCGAAGAAATATATGGTTTTCAGAATGTTATGTCCTAGCTTGGATATGTCTGTAGTTGTGTGGAGCCATAGTGTGAGTGGAATGCAGATCTGGGTTGAAATAGTCTGGCAAACACTATAGGTGTGCTTGATTTGGCCTACCCGGCGCACTGGGTTTGCACTTTCGGGACTTTTCTATTGATAAAGTTAAATCAAGTGTGCCTAAATTATTTTAAAGAATACCAATTCATTTCAACCCTGATATGGTAGAATGAAATAGGGGATTGGCTTTTGTACATTTCCAGCCTCTGCTACTGACCTGTAGTTTGGTGGGAGTGTCACCTACAGCCCCATGTTGGTGTAAAGAATGTCCCCCCTCACCACACTTTACACAATAAACACACACACACACACACACACACACACAGGTTATTGATTCAAATCATTCAGTTACTTGTGATAAAGTCCTCAACCCAACTACCCTGTCAGCTCATATTTCAGCTTTGTTTTTTACGCCTGATTGGTTTTGTCCCGATTGGTCTCCTGATTGTGACCTCTGGCGCGTGACCTTTAAAACCTACAGTCGTCCCCAACACTGGCTCTGACACTGGCCCCGGCCCACAGCCAAAGGAGCCAAAGGCAGAGGAGTGGCTGGGCCATTTCTCCAGACAAAAGCAGGGCGGCAGGGGTGGCTGGGAGGACACACCAGCCCAGCCCCTTATGAGTCCAGCCAAGCGGACAGGGAGCAAATTAGGACCAGTGGTTTTTGTCTGCCCTTTCTTTTGGCTCCCTTACAGGGTTGACTGGCATGTCAAGTTTGTCAGGTGCCCTCAAACTGTTTGACCACATCACACGTCCTTTCAGGCTGCCTCAAAGCGTTTCATGTCTTCGTCCCTGATTCGTGTTGTCGCTTTGCGTATGTGCCTCGTTGGGCCACTGAAGCATATGTGTAGAAAAGGTGCAGGCTTGGGGGCCCCGACACAAAGCAACCCCTGCTTTTATTAAGAGACTCACTGCACTGCTACATTATCCTGCCCTTTAAGACATTCTTCAAGCGACCTTTTCAAGTGAGCAAAATCTCCCAGAGCACAAAACAGTGCAATTGAGACTGAAATAATCTCTCTGTTAATTGAATTCCAGGAGAGGAGTTCCCAGCCTTTTCGAGGCAAGTCCTGCGGGGAATTTGGGGCGTACAAACGAAGAACAGGAGGGGCTAAACGTGCAACTCGAGAATGAGGAGAGTGGGACTCTGGGACGGGGACGGAGTGTGGCACAGGTATATTGACATTTCCTCATATCTTATTATGTTTAGCATGTTTTGCATATATCCGCCATTATCTAGTTCCTAAAGTTCTATCATCTTCGCCTAATTTCAGTTTGTGACAAAACAATGTACAGGTAACTACCAAGATAAAGGAAACACCAACATAAAGCGTCTTAATAGGGTGTTGGGCCACCACGAGCTACCAGAACAGATTCAATACACTTTGGGATAGATTCTGGAATTCTATTGGAGGAACGCAACACCATTCTTCCATAAGAAATTCCATAATTTGGTGTTTTGTTGATGGTGGTAGAAAATGCTGTCTCAAGCTCTGCTCCAGAACCTCCCATAATGGTTCAATTGTGTAGAGATCTGGGCCCAGATTCACAAAATCTTCTTAAGAAGAAATTTCTTCTTAACTGCCATTTTCTCCTTAACTGTAGACTTAAAAAGAAAGTTAAGCAAAGTTGCTATTCCTCAAAAGAGTTATTGGAAATATTCTTGGGCTATTTCTTATGTTCGCCTTAGATTCTTGAAAATAACGTTTTTCAATTTGTTCTTAATTCCAAGATAGCTAAACCCTTGTCTTAAACTCAATGAGTGAAGTGAAAAATTCTTCCCTAGTTATTTTGCTCAAAATCTAAAAAGTCCAACCTAGATTCAAGCCAATCTCCTAGGTAGTTGAACATGTTATTACTCCAACCTTGTGAAAGTGACAAACTGATAAATTTTTGTCAAAAACAACTTTATATCGATGGAGTGCCATTGATTTTGACGACCTGGGCCCAGATTCACGAAACACTTCTTATGCAAAAACTTGAGAATGTTCTTTAAATAAAAATAAGAAGTTCATGAGATAGTTCGTTAGTGCAATTCCTCAACAATATCGTAAGATTTAATGATTTTCTTCCGAGCGTCTCAAATATCTTCTTACGGATCTTCTTAAGATGTTTGTTGCTAGGCAATGGTTTTTGGTATCTAGCTAGCAATGGCAATCATGTTAGCATATTTCTTACTGAGATTATCGTTCTAAAACATGTTCTTGCGTTTAAAGTAACTTTCAGATGGGGTTTGTGAGTGAACTAAACATGTTCAATTACTTTCATGTGCTTTTTGTCGCACTGCCCTGAGTTTAAGACAAGGGTTTAGCTATCTTGGAATTAACAACATTATACAACTTTATTTTCAAGAATCAAATTTCTTCTTAACTTTATGCTTAAGGATAAACATAAGAAATAGCGCAAGAAAATGTCCAATAACCTTTTTGAGGAATAGCAACTTTGCTTAAATTTCTTCTTAAGTCTATAGTTAAGAAAAAAATGGCAGTTAAGAAGAAATTGCTTCTTAAGAAGATTTTGTGACTCTGGGCCCTGGTGACTGAGATGGCCATGGTATAGGGTTTACATAATTTTCATGCTCATCAAACCATTCAGTGACCACTCGTGGACAGGGGCATTGTCATCCCACAGGGGCATAGCCATGATAGCCAAAATAATGGCATGCCCAGCATTTTTATAGATGGCCCTAAGCATGATGAAATGTTAATTGCTTAATTTACTCATAAACCACACTGGTTTTCAATATACTTTGTATTCCTCATTTACAGAAGTGTTCATTATTTTGGCAGTTACCTGTATATTGTAGAGCAGTGGTCACCAGCCTGTCGATCCTTTCTGTAAAAAATACAAAGATAAAGCCTAGCATTCCAATGTTGTAAATTTTTGTTTTGCGCTGTTAATTGAAAGGTGCACTTGATTCAGCTGTCCTAGCCTGCCGGGAAGGCTTTTTCAACCATTTCATGTGTCTGAAGGTAGGACTCCGCCTACCCGGCAGGCCCAGAGAGCAAATCAAGTGCACCTATAGGCCTACCGCTGGCCAATCAGATAGTTCAAATGAACATGTCTGCACAGTTTCCTCGAGCCATAGACTGTAAAAAGAAGCCTTGAACGCAGAGCAAACTTTATACTGTGAGATTTCTAAACTTTTGACCTGAGAGAGACTTTTTTTAAAATTTCATGTTTAGGTAGTTATTTAGCACTGGCAACACTTTGTTCAACACTTTTATGATCCATAAAATGCGCATTCTCCCTACTTCCACTCACACTACAACCAGCACAGCAGCTGCAATGAAGGAGTATAACAAAGTGTTCCGATAAGCTTGCATTGTTACTGTTATACGCTTGTGTCTTTTTTAATATCAAGGAATATTTCACTTTCTTTGGTCATAGGAATAACAACATGAATTGGTGCACGAGGCAGAAATAATGCAGTGCGACTTGAGTTTGCCATCAACTGGAAGACCGTGTCCCCTTTTCTCAGAGGAGGGAGGGACTGTGAGTCGGGTCACTTGGGTGAGAGGCAGCCTCACCGCTACTCACTCCCTCCCCTCAGACTGACCATCAGATGCAGGCCATCAGTCCAGTACAAAAAAAATTCAAGCATAGCTAATATGCAGTGATAATGTATTGGGCCTATGGCCTACTGCACAAACATAATGTTAATGTTGCATAGCTTACGTTTTTTTTTAAGTCATGCTAAAGAAAAATCTGAGCGAAAGCATTTTCACTCAGAAAGTAAAAAGACGCAAAACCGGAACTGGAAGCATAGAAATAATGTTCTTCAGACTTGCCTTCAATGACAATGACAGATCTGTAACACACATTTCTATATGGATTTGGTCAGTTCACCCACAAAGCTACATTCTGGACTTTTAAAGGAAAGATTCACCCATTTTGAATGTTGTGTCATATTTGTGCAACTCTGAGCGATGTACTATCGATTCCCGGGGTTATTTCATGTGTATCTGATCGATTTGCCATTAATGATTTTCCCTCATATGATGCATAAAGTGCCATTCCGGCTGTATATCTGCCTGCTTGAGCAGCTTTCCTACTTGCAGAGTCAAAATAAGAGCTTATGTGTAACGGCTTTCTTCTGTGGACGAAGGCGAAGACCAAAGCGCAGCGTGGTTAGTGTTCATCATGTTTAATAACGACGATAAACGTGAACACTACAAAATACAAAACAACTAATGTGGAAAAAACCGAAACAGTTCTGTCTGGTGTAGACACATGAAGACAGAAGACAACCACCCACAAAACCGGCTACCTAAATATGGTTCCCAATCAGAGACAATGACTAACACCTGCCTCTGATTGAGAACCATATCAGGCCAAACATAGAAACGAGAAAACTAGACACACAACATAGAATGCCCACTCAGCTCACGTCCTGACCAACACTAAAACAAAGAAAACACAAAATAACTATGGTCAGAACGTGACATTATGTTATGTATTATTATTATTATTATTATTATTATTACCAGCAGTAAAGGAAGTAGTAGTAGCTGTACTACAATCTAAGAAAAAAAGGGTCTATCTCAAACCTAAATTGGTTCTTTGGCTGTCCCCGTAGGAGAAGCCTTTAAAGAACACTTTTTGGTTCCAGGTAGAACCCTGATGGGTTCCATGTCGGACCCTTTCCACAGAGGGTTTTACATGGAACCCAAAAGGGTTCTCCTATGGGGACAGCCAAAGAACCCTTTTGGAACTGTTTTTTTTTCTAAGAGTTTTGTTGTTGTTGTATTATTATTAATAGTAGTAATAGTAATAATAAAAGGAGTTGTTGTTAATAGGGGGCACTATTTTTATTTTTGGAAAAATAACGTTCCCAAAGTAAACCACCTATTTCTCAGGACCAGATGCTAGAATATGCATATAATTGACAGCTTAGGATAGAAAACACTCTAAAGTTTCCAAAACTGTCAAAATATTGTCTGTGAGTATAACAGAACTGATATTGCAGGCGAAAGCCAATCAGGAAGTGACTCATGTTTTGAAACCGTTGTGTTCCTATACACCCCTATTGCCTACTGAAAGGGATATTAACCAGATTCCTTTTTCTACGTATTCCCTAAGGTGTCTCCAGCATTTTGACATAGTTTCACGCCTTTATGTTGAAGAATGAGCGTAAACGACTACATTGCGTAAGTGGCCAGCTGATCAGAGTGATTCTTGCATAAAAGACAGAGGTAGTCATTTTTCCTCTCGCTCCTACTGAAAAGCCAATTGTCCCGGTTGATATATTATCAAATAGATATTTGAAAAACACCTTGAGGATTGATTATAAAAAACGTTTGCCATGTTTCTGTTGATATTATGAATATAATTTGTAATTTTGTTCGCCGTTGTCGTGACTGCTATTTCCGGTGGATTTCTGAACATAACATGACAAACAAACGGAGGTATTTTGGGTATAAAAATAATCTTTATGGATCATTAGGAACATTTGCTGTCTAACTGGGAGTCTCGTCAGTGAAAACATTCGAAGATCATCAAGGGTAAACGGTTAATTTGATTGCTTTTCTGATTTTTGTGACCAAGCTTCCTGCTGCTAGCTGGACATAATGCTATGCTAGGCTATCGATAAACTTAATTTCGATAAAAGCATAATTTCAAAATCTGAGATGACAGGGTGATTAACAAAAGGCTAAGCTGTGTTTCACTATATTTCACTTGTGAATATTTTCTAGTAATATTTTTTGACCATTGCGCTATGCTAATTAGTGTAGTTGATGACAATTCTCCCGGATCCAGGATGGGTAGTTCTGTAGATGTCATATGTTTTGCCAGTATCATAAGTTGACACTATTGATATCCATAGAATTACATTGTGAATTTTAAGAGTGCATGGTGTAAATGTCAGATGTGGCACATCTGTCTCTTTTCAATAGCTGTTCCAGATCATCAAGGCCCTGGTGAAGAACCACTACCAGGCAGCAGAGCGAGTCTTTGAGAAGCTGGATGAGAAGAACACCAAACGTCTCAGTCAAGAGACCTTCTACCAGCTTCTAAAGAGGTAAATTCTGCCTGTTTCGCAAATGGCACCCTATTCCCTACAATCTGCACTACTTTTGAGCAAAGTAGTACACTATGTAAGAAATAGGATGCTATTTGTGACGCAACCCTTGTCTTTCTCTTAAATCATGTTAATTATCACAAAAACAATATGATCATTATGTCAACGTACAGTATATACTGTATGTGAATATACATGAACATATATTCACACACAGTGGTGTAAAGTACTTAAGTAAAAATACTTTAAAGTACTACTTAAGTTGTTTTTTTGGGTATCTGTACTTTACTTTACTATTTGTATTTTTGATTACTTTTTCTTTTACTCCACCACATTCCTAAAGAAATAATGTACTTTTTACTCCTTACATTGTCCCTGACACCCAAAATTACTAGTTACATTTTGAATGCTTAGCAGGACAGGAAAATTGTCTAATTCACAGATGTATGAAGAGAAAATCTGTGGTCATCCCTACTGCCTCTGATCTGGCAGACTCACTAAACACTAATGCTTCGTTTGTAAATTATGTCTGAGTGTTGAAGGAATTTGAAATTATTTATATTTTGATACTTAAGTATATTTTAGCGATTACATTTACTTTTGATACTTAAGTACATTTAAACCAAATACTTTTAGGCTTTTACTCAAGTAGTATTTTACTGGGAGACTTACTTGAGTCATTTTCTTTTAAGTTATCTTTTATTTTACTCAAGTATGACAATTGGGTACTTTCCCCAACACTGTTCACACACAATTTCAACTCACTGGTAAAGGGATGATGCCCTAAATATGACGGTAAAGACCCATGAATAACAACAAACACAGATCATTCCTAAAAATGTGAAATGTTTCTCTGAATCGCTTATATTGTTTTGCTTCACTGTAAAATAAATACAAATGTAACTGTTTAAATGTCTAAGTTTGCTGGACTAAAACATGTTGAGCTGACATGGAATACTTTACTAGACAAGGCAGTTTGTTCACTTTAAGCTGAATTTAAAAAAAAATATGTTGTGTGAACTTACTGTAGGTATTGAAGTTTGACTTTGCAACTACAGTAGCTGAGTCAACCACACAATGTGTTTCGTTTGCAGAACTAATTTAGACCCTCAACTTTGCTGCAACTGAAAATATTGTGTTTTGTTATCTAAAGTAATCATTTGCCATTTGACAAGACATGATTTTCATCTTTTTTTCCACAGAACTGAGAAGTCATAGTAATTCTAAATTTGTTAGAAATAATAATTTTTTACCTAAGCTCTTTTAATGGAAAACATTACTCAAAATATGAATAATTGATTGGTGTTTAGATATTATAGTCTATAACAAAAAGGCTTTTAATCTGAACTTTTTCCCTGACAGAATAATACTATTCTTCAGGCAATGTCTTGGGAAATTACTCAAAATGCATTATATGCCCCCAGTTCCTGTGAGCATCTCTCAATGGTTTCACAGAGTTATGGAATGCATACTGTCTCTTTGTCTTACCACCGTGTCAAATCAACTGATTCATCTTTAGTACTTCTCAGATGTCACACAACCCTGTCTCTCCTCGTGACACAAGTGCCCCTTGTTGTGGCGCCACATGATAACCAAAGCCACCCTCGCGATACTCACACAGTCATACGCACTGATCTGAGGGTCGCTTTGGAGACCTTTTGTCCACAAAAACAATGGCCATCAGAAGCAGCACTTTCTCCTGGCAAATGATGCCTTAATTGTGGGAGTTAACAAGCCTGCTCTTTTTTTTCCCATGAATAACAATGCGTTTACTGTGATTTTGTTTTTCTTGAGAGCACAGGCAGACCATTTTCTATGGCGTATTGCACGCTTGTTTTGGTGTTCCCATGTCATGCTCTGTTCTGCATTGGGCTCCATGTCTATCAGAATCCCACTACCAAAGAAGAGTGACAAAGACTGAGAGACTGGGGATACCTTTTCAAAGTTTGGGGAACATTTTGAAAAAATGTATTGTTCATTTATCTGAGTCTTCTTTTGACCCTTTCCCACTTGTTTTCTCCTTTATATCGTTTCCCTCCTTTATCTGTCTATTCATTTTTTGGCTGGAATATCCCAGTGGCTGCCCTAAATAGAGGTAGTGTTGAATAGAACATCTCCATGGATTTGCATAATCTCGGGCATTGGGGTTCTCAGTGCGGGTGAGCACATTGAGGGTCGTGCCAACTGCGAAAAGGTAAACCCTTCATCCCTTGGCAGGGGGGACACTCACCCTACCCTTCCAGAGTCTTAGTACAATAACTTAGTAGTCAGAATCCACCATGTCCACAGCTAATATACCACATCTAGCCAGTTAAAACTTTCCCTTCTGAGATACTCCCGCTATCTGTAATATTTTCCACTCAATCCAGTTTTTTTTTATGTTATATATATATATTTTAGGATTTGTCATTTGAAAAGATTTTATATCTCACATATATCCATCTACATGGGTTATATAAAAATCGAATAACGAAAATAGTTAAATTATCAGGGTCAAATCTGTTTCTCTTCAAAGGACTTCTTTACTCATCAATAACATATTCTCAGGGAGCTGAGAGTCAGGCAGTATAACTGTGTAGACGTTTATTTTTGTATTTTTTTTTTTACATTTCTTACAGACCCATTCATGTCTGCTCTCTTACAGTGCTTCCCATTCTTTGGCCTCCGGTCGATGCCAACAAGGCCTAAGATAGCTGCTTGCTCTCTGATGGGAAACTGTTGCTTATGTGCTGGGTTGTCTGCCAAGTTTTGGCATTGTTATTGGTGAAGTGGGGATTGGGGGATGGGTGTGTGGGTGAGGGGGATTGGGCAAGCAAAAAGGGGCCCTTAAACCCTGTGAGATAGTAGTTATTCATCTATATGTAGTGGGAATTGTCCCCCTCTTCTTTCTCCATCCCTTTCTCCCCCTTTTCTCACTCTCTTGTTCCTTCTCTCCCTCTCGCTCTGTCTCTCTTTTCATCTTTTCATCCTGCAGATTTGACATCCACCCCGAAGTGAGCCGGGGGGAGATCCGACATCTTTGGGTCACTTTGATTACCAACCAGGACAGGACGCTGGATTTCTTGCAGCTTGCGCGCCACTTTGGCTACTCTCCCAAGTCCTCGTGCTTTCCCAACGCCAAGCGCAGCCCCCCGAAGAAAGGGGATGAGAATCTCCGGCAGTGCTCCAGAAAGCTCCACTGTGTGTCTGACATACTTGCAGATGGAGTGCGTGCCAAGGTAGGGGTAAGGGGGCAGGGGTGGGAAGATAAGAGCGGGGGTAGAGGGGACTTACAAAGCGAACCAGGGTAAGCCCCTATCGCCTTCAACACACACACATACAACACTGTGCTACCCACGTCTGTCTAATGGGACCTCAATTGCGAGCTTGTTTAAGGTTACAGCATAGTGTGTGTGTGTGTGTGTGTGTGTGTGTGTGTGTGTTAGGGGGGACTGTTGGCTGTTGGGAGGGTATGGGAACAGGGGGCCATGGAAGTTCACTAGGGGGACTTGCTGCTCACACTTATCCAGCAGAGAGAGCATTGTCCTTCACATGGGAGAACCAGAGGACCTCCACTGCTGTCTCCCTACCACCATATCCCCACTCATGTGAGTTTGGAATGGGAGGCCACTCAGCTTTGGTGCAACTCTCAGAGAACCTCCCAACTGCCCCTTCCCTTCTACCTTCCCTGTGATCATGATAATAATAATCATCCCACTTTAAACAAAGCACAACTTTTAAGGATTAACAAAGCTTTTATAACCCCTTTTTTAAAGGATAGTGGAATTCCACTTATATATTTTCCAGATTTGAAATGACAGAGGGGGATACAGATTGGACAAACAGATTGAAGGGTTGGAGCTGGGTTTGAACCTTGATCTCTGGTGGAGAGAGTGGTATAGCCGACATATGTGTCTTGGGCCAGGAGATTTACCACTAGACCACCGGCTCGTTACACTATAAACCATTTATAAGACCTACTGTATATAGATGCTTCCAAAATTTTGGAAGCAAATATCATTCCGTATTGTCTCAGTTGGTACTAGATAGAACATGGCCCCCGTCCCAGTCTGTGGAGAAAACAACCTGTGGCAACCTATGTTACCCCCATTGGCCCAGGAAAAAAAGATATTGTTGTCTGCTTGTTTTAGTCAATTACAAAACTACATTTAAGAAAAGTACAGCATGTCTAAAGATTACTTTCCAACATTGCCTGCTCGCAGGCTTTATCACTACTTAGAAAAACATAATATTGTAGGGCTTCCCTCATGCACCTTTTAATTTTTACTTGAGTCATTTTCTATTCAGCTATCTTTACTTTTACCCAAGTATGACATTTGGGTACTTTTTCCACCACTGCAAAAACGACTTGGCTGTTATGGAGAACACTCTCCATTGAGCTAGAGATCAGTCAGTATAGTATTTTAATCTAACTTTACTTTCTGGATCTTAGGGAAAAGGCGGCGAGCTATCTGGTACTCTCGAGTCCACAAAGTTTTGACTTTTCCTCGTCCCATTTTGTTACTGTGATTAGCCTCCCCATCTTATGGGAGCGAGCAGGTGAGTAGCTATCTTCGCTCTTGACAACCCTCCTCCATGGAGCAGGGCCAAGACATACAGTACCAGTTACGTAGCTGTCCTACTGCTCAGGATTATATACAGTATATACAGTACCAGTCCAAAGTCTGGACTCACCTACTCATTCAAGGGTTTTTCTTTATGTTTCCTATTTTCTATATTGTAGAATAATAGTGAAGACATCAAAACTATGAAATGACACATGGAATCATGTAGTAACCAAAGAAGTGTTAAACAAATCCAAATATATTTTATATTTCAGATTCTTCAAATCAGCCACCCTTTGCCTTGATGATAGCTTAATACAGTCTTGT
The DNA here is from genome assembly GCF_057628025.1 of Oncorhynchus mykiss. Lineage (NCBI taxonomy): Eukaryota > Metazoa > Chordata > Actinopteri > Salmoniformes > Salmonidae > Oncorhynchus > Oncorhynchus mykiss. Next base: position 55,136,725 of record NC_143031.1, on the reverse strand, counting down.
CATTCTCTCAACTCGCTTCATCTGGAATGCTTTCCCAACAGTCTTGAAGGGGTTCCCACATATGCTGAGCACGTTTTGGTTGCTTTTCCTTTACTCTGCATTCCAACTCATCCCAAACCAGATGGGATGTTGTATCGCTGCAGAATGCTGTGGAGCCATGCTGATTTAGTGTGCATTGAATTCTAAATAAAACACAGACAGTGTCACCAGCAAAGCACCCCCACACCATCACACCTCCTCCTCCATGCTTCACGGTGGTAACCACACATGCGCAAATCATCCGTTCACCTACTCTGCGTCTCACAAAAATGTAAAGTTTGGACTCATCAGACCAAAGGAAAGATTTCCACTGGTCTAATGTCCATTGCTGCAAGTCTCTTCCTCTTATTGGTGTCCCTTTTTTATAGTGTTATTTTTTGCAGCAATTTGACCATGAAGGACTGATTCACACAGTCTCCTCTGAAAAGTTGATGTTGAGATGTGTCTGTTACTTGAACTCTGTGAAACATTTATTTTACCTGCAATTTTTGAGAATGGTAACTCTAACAAACTCTAACAACTGCAGCAGAGGTAACTGAGTGTTCCTTTCCTGTGGCGGTCCTCATGAGAGCCAGTTTCACCATAGTGCTTGATGGTTTTTACGGCTGCAGTTGAAGAAACTTTCAAAGTTCTTTACATTTTCCGCATTGACTGATCTTCATGTCTTAAAGTAATGCTGGACTGTCATTTCTCTTAATTCATTTGAGCTGTTCTTGCCATAATATGGACTTGCTTTTTTTTTTACCAATTAGGGCTATCTTCTGTATACCTCCCCTACCTTGTCACAACACAATTGATTGGCTCAAATGCATTAAGAAGGAAAGAAATTCAACAAATTAATTTTAAACAAGGCATACTTGTTCATTTAAATGCATTCCAGGTGACTACCTCATGAAGCTGGTTGAGAGAATTCCAAGAGTGTGCAAAGCTGTCATAAAGGGGGACTACTTTGAAGAATCTTAAATATAAAATATATTTTGATTTGTTTAACAGTTTTTTTGACTACTACATGATTCCATATGTGTTATTTCATAGTTTTGATGTCTTCACTATTATTATACAATGTAGAAAATGGGAAAAATAAAGAAAAATCCTTGAATGAGTAGGTGTGTCCGAACATTTGACTGGTACTGTATGTATATATACACTACTGTTCAAAAATGTGGGGTTACTTAGACATTTCTTTTTTTTTTAAGAAAGAAAGAAAGAAAGAAAGAAAGAAAGAAAGAAAGAAAGAAGAAAGACACTCTACTTGTCCTCTTGCTCAGTTGTGCACCGGGGCCTCCCACTTCTTTTTATATTCTGGTTAGAGCCAGTTTGCTCTGTTTTGTGAAGGGAGTGGTACACAGCATTGTATGAGATCTTCAGTTTCTTGTCAATTTCTCATATGGAATAGCCTTCATTTCTCAGAACAAGAATAGACTGACAAGTTTCAGAACAAAGTTCTTTGTTTCTGGCCATTTTGAGCCTGTAATTGAACCCACAGATGTTGATGCTCAAGGTACTCAACTAGTCTAAAGAAGGACAGTTTTATTGCTTCATTAATCAGGACAACTGTTTTCAGCTGTGCTAACATAATTGCAAAAGGGTTTTCTAATGATCAATTAACATTTTAAAATTATAAACTTGGATTAGCTAACACAACGTGCCATAGGAACACAGGAGTGACGGTTGCTGATAATGAGCCTCTGTACGCCTATGTATATTTTCCATAAAAATCAGCTGTTTTCCAGCTACAATAGTAATTTGCAACATTAACAATGTCTACACTGTATTTCTGATCAATTTGATCTTATTTGAATGGCCCAAAAAATTTGCTTTTCTTTCAAAAACAAGGACATTTCTAAGTAACCCCAAACTTTTGAACGGTGGTGTACAATATATATTGCCTGACATCTTAGGTCATGGCGCTAGATGCTGATACTTTCAGCATCTATCCAGACAGACTTGCTGCAGCCTGGTATAAGCGATGGCCCTATGAGAGCCCTGGGAGACCACATCCCAAAAGACCGTGCCCATGCCGTTTGGGGTGGACGAGCTGACACACCCAGGAAAAAATGGGTGATGCCATATACTTTCTCTCTTCCACCCCATTCTTTAGAAACTAAATCCACTAAACTGGATCATTTACTAAGTGACAGAAGCCAATCCATTTATCTAAAAAATTACGTTTCAAATGACTGACTTGCGTCATTAACTGCTCTCAACATGTGCAGGAGGCGGCTCAGGGATTAGCCACTACATACATAGAATTTCCCCATCAGCTGGTGTTTGTTTAAATTGGGGGACAGACTAATTGAGCCTTTCCTCTGATTTAAATTCACATTTAACTTGGCTGAGTTTAAACATGCAGCCCAATTCTAGTCTTTTTTTCACAAATTGGTCTTTAGACTAATCAGATCATAAAACTTTAGACTAATCAGATCTGAAAAAGATCTGATGTGATTGGTCAAAATACCAATTAGTGGAAAGATCAGAATTGGCTGCATAATACATGACCAGTGACCCTTGACCCAGCAAATAGTGCCCTCCCAGTTTACAAAACAAGTTCAAACATCCCTAGCCATACAACATATACCCAACACATAAGTCAAGCCAAAACGGTTACAACAAAGTAGGCTATAAGATATTTGAAAACCATTGCATGTGGTATATACAGTACAGTGTAGTACTGGTATAAATAGATGACAACTTTGCAGTTTATGGTGATCATATCGAAAACAAAAATGTATTTGAATTGTCACTTCAGCAAACTATCCTGATTAAAAGACAGCAAAGGTATTTATAAGGAACTACTATGACATACAATATATATACAAAAGTATGTGGACACAACTTTAAATGAGTGGTTTCGGCTATTTCAGCCACATCCGTTGCTGACAGGTGTATAAAATTGAGCACACAGCCATGCAATCTCCATAGACAAACATTGTCAGTAGATTGGCCTTACTGAATGCCACCTTTGCAACGAGGCAGGTTGTTACATTTCTGCCCTGCTTGAGCTGCCCCAGTCAACTGTAAGTGCTGTTATTGTGAAGTGTAAACGTCTAGGAGCAACGGTTCAGCCGCGAAATTGTAGGCCACACAAGCTCACAGAGCGGGGACCACCAAGTGCTGAAGCACGCAGCACGTAAAAATTGTCTGTCCTCGGTTGCAACACTCACTACCGAATTCCAAACTGCCTCTGGAAGCAATGTCGGCACAATAACTACTCGCCAAGAGCTTCGTGAAATGGTTTTCCATGGCTGAGCAGCTACACACATGCCTAAGATCACAATTCGCAATGCCAAGCGTCGGCTGGAGTGGTGTAAAGCTCTCCGCCATTGAACTCTGGAGTGGTGGAAGCGCGTTCTTTGGAGTGATGAATCATGCTTCACCGTCTGGCATCTGGCTTCACCATCGGACGAATTAGGGTTTGGCGTATGCCAGGAGAAAGCTATTTGCCCCAATGCATAGATACAAATTATAACGTCTGGTGGGGTACGAATAATGGTCTGGGGCTGTTTTTCATGGGTTGGGCTAGGCCTCTTACTTCCAGTGAAGGAAAATCTTATCGCTACAGTATACCATGACATTCTAGACGATTCTGTGCTTCCAACTTTGTGGCAACAGTTTGGGGAAGGCCCTTTCCTGTTTCAGCATGACAATGCCCCTGTGCACAAAGCGAGGTTCAAAAATAAATGGTTTGTCAAGATTGATGTGGAAGAACTTGACTGGCCTGCACAGAGCCCTGACCTCAGCCCCAACATCAGTGCCCGACCTCGCCAATGCACTTGTGGCTGAATGGAAGTAGGCCCCCTCAGCAATGTTCCAACATCTGGTGAAAAGCCTTCCCAGAAGAGTGGAGGCTGTTGTAGCAGTAAAGGGGGGACCAACTCCATATTAATGCCCATGATTTTGGAATGAGATCATTAATGATAAATAAAATAAACAAGTTGAAAAAGATTTCAACAAGTCATTTCAACACCAACTCAAAATATAAAATGTATTTTATATCTTGTCATTCTGATATATTCAAATCATAAAGCCAATATTTTCATTTCACAGGCTAGAGTATACTGTGCACATACAGTTGAAGTCGGAAGTTTACATACACTTAGGTCACAGTCATTAAAACTAGTTTTTTCAACCACTCCACAAATTTCTTGTTAACAAACTATAGTTTTGGCAAGTCGGTTAGGACATCTACTTTGTGCATGACACAAGTAATATTTCTAACAATTGTTTACAGACAGATTATTTTACTTATGATTCACTGTATCACAATTCCAGTGGGTCAAAAGTTTACATACACTAAGTTGACTGTGCCTTTAAACAGCTTGGAAAATTCCAGAAAATTATGTCATGATTTTAGAAGCTTCTGATAGGCTGATTGACATAATTTGAGTCAACTGGAGGTGTACCTGTGCATGTATTTCAAGGCCTCCCTTCAAATTAATGGTAAAATCTAAAGAAATCAGCCAAGACCTCAGGAACATTTTTTTAGACCTCCACAAGTCTGGTTGATCCTTGGGAGCAATTTCCAAACGCCTGAAGGTACCACGTTCATCTGTACAAACAATAGTATGCAAGTATAAACACCATGGGACCACACAGCCGTCATACCACTCAGGAAGGAGACGCGTTCTGTCTCCTAGAGATGAACATACTTTGGTGTGAAAAGTGCAAATCAATCCCAGAACAACAGCAAAGGACCTTGTGAAGATGCTGGAGGAAACAGGTACAAAAGTATCTATATCCACAGTAAAACGAGTCCTATATCGACATAACCTTGAAAGGCCACTCAGCCAGGAAGAAGCCACTGCTCCAAAACCGCAATAAAAAAACAGACTACGGTTTGCAAAAAAACATGGGGACAAATATTGTTCTCTGGTCTGATGAAACAAATATAGAACTGTTTGGCCATAATGACCATCGTTATGTTTGGAGGAAAAAGAGGGAGGCTTGCAAGCCGAAGAACCCATCCCTACTAAAGTAGTGATCCCAACTGACCTAAGACAGGACATTTTTACCAGGATTAAATGTCAGGAATTGGGAAAAACTGAGTTTAAGTGTATTTGGCTAAGGTGTACTGTATGTAAACGTCCGACTTCAACCGTATAATCTTGGCATTTCAAATCAATCAATTACCAGCTTCAATTAAGCCATTTCATACCAGTTTGAATTGCTTGAAGAAAGTGAATGGATTGGTGTAGCTCTTATCAGAGATCAACTACAACGGGGTATGATTTTATTTCAGAAATACAGGTGCAGTGACCCTTCTATGACCTAAACGAGCGCAGTGGGGTCTCATGATGAGCCACCCTCTACTAAAAACCCTCTCGACCAGTGCTGAGGAGACAGGGATTGATAAGACCGTCATTGCCCATGTGTATAGATTTGGGAATCTGTCTTTGAATTTAGCCCAGAAGATAAGTGCAGCATCTGTGTCAATGTCTTGGATGACATCAACGTATTTGCTTATCTGAGTAGAGATGCTTGCATCCCGGGCTGAGTAGCACTGGTTCCTGTGAGTTTGATAACGGGTTAGGAGCCGAGGACATTTGATTGGGGGAGAATCCTTGGATCGATCGGTGCCAGCTACCAAATCCAGTGACGTTTCCCCATCCACCATGGTCTCGGGTTCAGTGATCAAGGTGTCTGGAAAACATAAAGGAACAAAACAAACATAATTGATTAGGCTATCACAGAACTTTCCCTAATCTCACTTCGCTTGTAAGATTTTATGCACATTGATAGCTTGCTAGCAAACATCCTCGCCTATTGATTTATTATAGTAGCAGGCTAACAGGATGCAGCAGCAATCTAAATGATCAGACCCGAAACATGCTGTGAGAAGTGATCGGGTAGATTATGAAGTGAGTGAACTGAGACAGCTTGCGTGAAATATGAAGCGAGTGAACGGTGACAGCTTTGCTTTATCCAATCAGAGCAGCAGGACCCACGTACAGCCCGCTTGGGTACCAACGCCCAGCAGCGCATTTGTCTTGGCCCCTTAAATTAGGGGGGAAAAACAGGAAAAACGGCTCTCAATACTTTACTGTTTGTGATTTTAAAATTCTAATAACTGGGCAATTAGGAAAAGTCAGGGAAGGAGGATGACTTTGATTTGAAAAAAGGCAGATTTATCTTAATTACAAAATCAAACCTCATGGGGCGTTGGCCTATGGCGGTTCTAGTGTAAGGTCCTTTTATGGCCCAGAAAGTGATCGAGTTTATCCAGAACTGTTGTGTTTTCTCTAAGTGGAACACGTCACTTACGCCCAATCTCTAAGCCTTTAGTTCATCCTGAGATGTGTATATTGTGCTTAAGATCCTTTCACAGCAGCTACTAGCCGCTGATAAATGTGGAGATGTAATATTCCTACATCTTTAGCTTTGCTAATGCCTGTGGCATCCCTAAGCGTATATGTGGACTGTGCTAGCCACTGTTCACATCTGCAGTCTGTCCAGGGTTTTTTCAGGTTAATGTACCTAACCCCATCTTTGGCCCAGGTCAACTTTTTCTCATTGTCGCCATTATTTCCCTCCCTCTACACTGGTCTAGGTGGAGCTGTCATTGGATGAGTTGCGGGCGGAGTTCGAGGAGTTGGATCCTTATAGGACGGGGTTTGTGAGCCAGGAGGAGTTCCAGGAAGTGCTGAAAGGTCTGTGTGTGCACCTCGATGACTACGAGTGGGAGATGCTGGCTCGAAAGTTTGACATCAACAGGGATGGAAGGTGGGTGAATTGCCAGAAATGCTGACTAGTTGACATACAGGATGGCCTATCCCTGTTTAAGTTTTTTACACAAACCTAACATTTTTGCACAAACATAAAATTGCTTCTAGAATCAGAGCGTGGATCTGGAACCATCAGACTGATGTTCCATCTGATTGTGCCTCAGCTACGTTCCTCAAGCGGCAATGGCCAATGGTTTTGATCCTTATATCGTGAATGAGCAGCAACACTCCATCCTCAGGGTTTCCTTCGTTGAGTTCCTGAGGCCCTTTGGGAGACGGAAACAGCCGTGGAGGCATGGATCCAACATGGCCGGCATACTGCAGTTCCATAACGAAACAGAGGATCTGTCTGCAGAGAAAGGCTCTTCCTTGTGTGACCAAGTACCACTAAGCTCAAGACTAAGGAAGAAGGTACACTGACTAACGTTTAATCAGTGCGTTCCACCATAGATTTAGGATATTTCAATCCACTTCCATATCCTCATAGACTGCAAGATCTAGTTAAACCCCATTCTGCATGATGAAAACCTTACACTGATTCAATTTCATAATGAGCTTTATCGAATAATTGCTTCTAAAAGAAAATTAGAACACTCCTTTGGAAAAAATTAGTAATGCAAGACTTCTTGAATGAGAACCATATTAGTATTTTCTTTTTTCGAAACAATTGTTTTTATTGAGTCACATAAGCAGAACGATTAATAAGAATTACACTATAGTTTTATTAATGTTGCTTTGAGTTGAAAACCTCCCCATCTCCCCATGACAACCTCCACCCAGCTTCAGCGGCAGGGCAAGATTCTGCGTCGGGCCTTCCACAGGCTGGACAGCTCCGACAGTGGCTACCTCTCCCCAGGCGAGTTCCGAGCGGCTCTGCGGCTGTGTGACGTACCCTTGGACCCGAAGGAGTACTACCATGTCTTGGCCGGGCTGGACCGAGACCTGGCAGGCCGGGTGGCCTATCGCCGGCTGATCCAGGACATATGCAAGAGAAGAACCTCTGGGACTAGAGTAAAGTAAAGAGTCATCATCATCTGTCATAATGACGTCATTTCCGGGTTGAAATAGTTTTTTCTGGTTGATGTGACGTCAGATTATACAACAAATTTAAGACGTATTTTCCTGGTCACTAAAAAGATGTCTAAATAACATCCTTTTACAATCGCCTTACAACCTGACCGTGATGTTACAAAATATGCCAGCTTGTCATTGCAACCAGATTTGCCTGCTGGGCAAATCAGCAGGGGCAATTTGCTTTGCATTAGGTTGTCAAAAGGACATACAAACAACATTTAGACATCAAATCAAATGTATTGGTCACATACACATGTTTAGCAGATGTTATTGCGGGTGTGGTGAAATGCTGTACATGACTGTATTTATTGAAGTGTCACTCCACAATAATACAACCCAGCTATCACATAACGTTTTGAGAAACACGTTTCTTAGAGCTTGGTGAAAGTGTGGTTGTCCTCTGGTTGTTTTGCATTCCCATTCTGGGAATGGTGCAGGATACCCAGCTAGCACATAACATTCTGAGAATTATGTTAGAAATTAAGAAACCATGTTCTTCTGTGAGAATGCCAGTACTTCAGCATAACGTTTTCTATAGGTATCCTCATTGTTCTATTTAAAAATAATATTCTCAGGATGTTCAGAGAACTAAAAAACAACGTTCTTCTGTGGGATTTTCAGTACTTCAGCGTAACATTTTCTGCAAGTTTCTTCATGGTTCTATTTAATGTCATGGTCTCAGAACATTCAGAGAATGTTAAGAAACAATGTAGTTGCTAGGACTTTCTGGCAGTGGTCTGAGTGGAAGGGGAAAACTGAAAACTAGCTGTTATTGACAGAGAGGTTTGGAACTCTCGCTCTTAGTAGTCAATTAACTAATTTACCAATTTTTTCAAACACGTCTCACACTAAAAGGGCATTGTCATAATTTTCATGATTTCCCAATATTATTCCAACGTCATAGTGTGAAAATATATACAGTGCCTTCTGAAAGTATTCACACCCCTTGACTTTTTCCACATTTTGTTGTGTTACAGTCTGAATTACAAATTGATTAAATTGAGATTTCGTTTCACTAGTCTACACACAATACCCCATAATGTCAAAGTGGGATTTTGTTTGTAGATTATTCTTTTTTTTATATAAAACGTTTAAAGCTGAAATGTCATGAGGCAATCAACAAGTATTCAACCCCTTTGTTATGGCAAGCCTAAATAAGTTTAGGAATAAAAATGTGCTTAACAAATCGCAAAATAAGTTGCATGGACTCATTCTGTGTTCCATAATAGTGGTTAACATAATTTTTTTATAACTACCCCATCGTTGTACCCCACACATACAATTATCTGTAAATGTCCCTCAATCGAGTAGTACATTTCAAGCACAGATTCAACCGCAAAGACCAGGGAGATTTTTCAACACCTCGCAAAGGGCACCGATTGGTAGTGTAAAAATAAAAAAGCAGACACTAAATATCACTATGAGCATGGTGAAGTTATGAATTAGGATTTGGATAGTGTATCAACAGGCGTCCTTCCTAACTCAGTTTACAGAGAAGAAGGAAACTGCTCAGGGATTTCACCATGAGGCCAATAGTCACTTTAAAACAGTTACAGAGTTAAAAGGCGAAAATAGGAGAAAATTGAGGATGGATAAACAACATTGTAGTTACTCCAAAATACTAACCTAAATGACAGTGTGAAAAGAAGGAAGCCTGTACAGAAAAAAAAATATTCCAAAACATGCATCCTGTTTGCAATAAGGCACTAAAGTAAAACTGCAAAACTTGGCAAAGAAATACATTTTTCGTCCTGAATAGAAAGCGTTATGTTTGGTGCAAATCCAACACAACACATCACTAAGTACCACTCTTCATATTTTCAAGCATAGTGGTGGCTGCATCATGTTATGGGTATGCTTGTCATCGGTATGCTTGTCATCAAGTAATAGGACTTTTTTTTTTGATACAAATAAATGGAATAAAGCTAAGCACAGGAAAAATCCTAGAGGAAAACCTGGTTCAGTCTGCTTTCCAACAGACACTGGCAGACAAATTAATCTTTCAGCAGGACAATAACCTAAAACACAAGGCCAAATATACATTGGAATTGCTTACCAAGACGACGTTGAATGGTGTGGCCTAGTTACAGTTTTGACTTTCATCGGCTTGAAAATCTATGGCAAGACTTCAAAATGGCTGTCTAGCAATCATCAACAACCAACTTGACAGAGCTTGAAGAATTTTTGTGCAAATGAGCAAATATTGTACAATCCGTGTTTGCAAAGCACTTAGAGACTTACCTAGAAAGACTCACAGCTGTAATCACTGCCAAAGGTGATTCTAACATGTATTGACTTAGGGGTGCGAATAATTATGTAAATTTGATATTTCTGTATTACATTTTCAATACATTTCCAAACATTTCTAAAAACATGTTTTTAGACATGGCAGTTGATCTTTATCAAGGGATGTTATTCAGTTGTTGAAATGCACCTGCAACAAGGATAGCTCAGATGTGCAAGTACCTTTTTACATTTTAAAGATGAATAAAAAATAAAACACCTTGATTAGATAAGTATTCACCCCACTGAGTAAATACATGCTAGAAACACTTTTGGCAGTCATTAGAGGTATGAGTCTCTAACAGCTTTGTACACCTGGATTGTCCATTATTAAAAGAAAAATATTCAAGCTCTGTCAAGGAGTTGGGCATCATGGCTGAACAGCCACTTTAAAGTCTTGCCATATATTTTCAAGCAGATTTAAGTCAAAACTGTAACTTGGCCGCTCAGGAATATTCATTGTCTTCTTGGTAAGCAACTATAGTGTAGGTTTCACCTTGTGTTGTAGGTTATTGTCCTGCTGAAATATGAATTCCTCTCCCAGTGTCTGGTGTAAAGCAGACTGATAAAGGTTTCCTCTAGAATTTTGCCTGAGCTTAGCTCTATCCCATTTATTTTTATCCTGAAAAACTCCCCAGTCATTTCATGATGCAGCCACCACCATGCTTGAAAATAAGGAGGCAGTTCCTCAGTGATGTGTTGTGTTGGATTTTCCCAAACATAAGGCTTTGCATTTAGGCCAAAACATGTATTTTTTGCAGTATTTTGCAGTATTGAACATGCAGGATGCATGTTTTGGAATATTTTTATTCTGTATATTTGTATTATTTTTTTTACTCTGTCTTTAAGGTCATTATTGTGGAGTCACTACAATGTTGTTGATCTGTCCACAGTTTTCTCCCATCACAGTCATTAAACTCTGTAGCTGTTTTAAAATCAACATTGCCCTCATGGTGACATCCCTGAGTTTCCTTCCTGTCCTGCAGCTCAGTTCATAAGGACAAATTAATCTCATGTGTCTGTGTGGTTTAATACATCATCCACAGCATAACTATTATCTTGACCATTCTTAAAGAGATATTCAATGTCTGATTTATTATTTTTACCCATCTACCAATCACTGACCCTCTTTATGAGGCTTTTCCCTGGTCTTTGTAGTTGAAACTGCTTCAAGTTCAATATTTGACTGAGGGACCTTACAGATAGATGTTGTATGTATGGGTGACAGAGGAAGCGGTAGTCCTTAAAAAATAATTTCAACCTCTATTATTTGACAGAGTGTGTAGATCAATGACACAAAAAAAAATCACAATTCGATCTATATGAATCCCACTTTGTAACTCAACAATGTGAAAAAAGACTTACGATACCCATTGTATCTGTTTCACTGTTAAAAAATGAAAAAACAATATCTATCTACTCCCCCCAGTCAGAAATATTTGGACAAATTCATTTGAAGTCTATTAAAGTAGTCAAATGCTTAGTATTTGGTCCCATATTCATAATTTGTTCATGATTATCCATAAGTGTTCAGAAACATCTTCTATTCTTATTTACAATAAAAGTGATGCCAAAATGACACAATACATTATTCACCATTCAGTTCCTATTGGGAAAAACATTATCCAAAACATAATTAAAACAAACTTCAAATGGATCCAACAAGTTTGTAGAGTCAATCGTTTGATGTAGTCATTGCGTGCTAGGAATATGGGACCAAATACTTAACTTTTGACTGCTTTAATACACTATTAGTGAATTTTTCCAAATACAAATAATTCTTCAAATGAGGGCACTAGATACATAGTGTTTTCATTTTCAGCGGATATGTATGAAAATACCCTCATATGAAACATTTGATCTCAAATTCAAAATGCTTGAGGAAAGAGCCAAATGTAAAAAAAAATAAAATAATAATAATTGCTTCACTGTTCAAATAAATGAGGAGGGGAGTGTATATATTTCAGCCGGATCACCCGTGATACAAGTCAGTATTTGACATCCATCCATGTCTGAGGACAATTGGGAGATGACGTGGAAACCAGCCACAAGGGGCAACAGTGTTATCTTCAAGTAGGTTTCGATTTAGTTATGGCGTTGTATCTGCCTCTGATTCCAAAGGTTGCGAGTTTGAATCCAGTAATAGAAAGTTGTTTTTCATATTTTTTGTTTTAAGACTATCGCAAACCTTAACTCTTACCTTAACCATTCAGAGTTAATGCCTGAACTTAACACTAACCTTAACATTTTAGAGTTAATGCCTTAACTTATTCTTATACACTTTGAAATTTGACGTTTGGAACAACTTTGAAATTTGACGTTTGAGAAACATGAATGAACTTCTAATTCTGATGTGAGACTGTGAGAGCTAGAAGCTACATATATGAGTGAGAAAGTTAGACCAAAAAAATGCCAACCTCCCATGCAAGAATCTGCCTCTGATTCCGAAGGTTGCAAGTTTGAATCCAGCGATAGAAAGTTGTTTTTTATATTTTTGTTTGAAGCCTATCCCAAACCTAAACTCTTACTTGTCTCCCGAGTGGTGCAGCAGTCTAAGGAGCTGTCTCAGTGCTAGAGGCATCACTACAGATCACAACCGGCCATGATCGGGAGTCCCATAGGGCGACGCACAATTGGCCCAGCGCTGTCCGGGTTAGGGGAGGGTTTGGCCGGGGTAGGCCGTCATTGTAAATAAGAATTTGTTCCTAACTGACTTGCCTAGTTAAATAAAGGTTAAATAAAAATCATTTTAACGATTGAGACTGTGAGATCTGGTAGATATACAGTACCAGTCAAAAGTTTGTACACACCTACTCATTCAAGGGGTTTTCTTTATTTGGACTATTTTCTACATTGTGGAATAATAGTGAAGACATCAAAACTTGTTGAGAGAATGCCAAGAGTGTGCAAAGCTGTCATCAAGGCAAAGAGTGGCTACTTTGAAGAATCTAAAATCTAAATTATATATGGATTTGTTTAACATTTTTTTGGTTATTATATAATTCCGTATCTGTTATTTCATAGTTTTGATGTTATTATTTTTATTCTACAATGTAGAAAATAGTAAAAATAAAGAAAGACCCTTGACTGAGTAGGTGTATCCAAACTTTTGACTGGTACTGTACATGTGAGTGAGAAAGATATCAAATATCCCCCCACCCCCCCAACAATGCTAACCTTCCCTGTTATTGTAATGGTGAGAGGTTAGCATGTCTTGGGGGTATGATATTTCTGCATCTGTAGCTTTCTCACTCATCATTATTCACAATTCATTCAGGACTATCCGTAATCATGGTCTAGAAGTGTTTAGAAACATATTCAATTCTTGTTCATGATAAAAGTGACTCCAAAATGACATAATACATTATTTTTACTATTCATTAGTATTCATCTGAAACACAACCAAAAAATACAGCAATTGTTTGTGGTACCAAATATGAAACATTTGACTACTTTAATACACATGGAAATGAATTTGCCCCAATACTTTTGGTCCCCTAAAATGGGGGGACTATGTACATAATGTGCTATAATTTAACCTGATATGGATGAAGAAAATACTCTCAAATTAAAGCTGACTGTCTTTGTATCATTTCAAATCCAAAGTGCTGGAGTACAGAGCCAAAACAACAAACAATATGTCACTGTCCCAATGCTTTTGGTGCTCATATGTAAGAAACACTCCATGTGCTTCAGTTTCAATATTCTTGTAAAGAGGGAACTCTGAAAGAGTGGATTGTGAAATTTCAGTGTGTGATATTAATACAAAAGATGAACATTCTCTAACCAGTGAGACATGCAAAGCTCACTCATTGAGAATCAGTTTACATAACAATAAATGTTTTTTGGGGGGATCCTTTGTTTCTGTGTTCAATGTATTGTTATTCATGGTGAGTGCTGTTGCTAAATCTTACTCATCTGGCTGAAAAGGGAGTCTTTTTTTTCTCCACTAAACTCTGTTTTTAGAGCACAGATTTAAACCAATATTGGGGCTGTTGGGACCAAGTATTCTTTCAAAAGCCCTCCTCTTTTATCTTATTATCACTTTTCCATCTGCGTGGGCACTTTGTCTTTCTTCCCCTTTTGGTCAGTAGCTAGCGAGGCGATGAACGTTGTCCATTTATCCATCCTCTAGTCCACACAAGGACACCTGCAGACTCCTCACTCTCTTTACTTTAACTCGCACCCATGGGACACTCTGGCTAATTAGTGTGTGTGTGTGTGTGTGTGTGTGTGTGTGTGTGTGTGTGTGTGTGTGTGTGTGTGTGTGTGTGTGTGTGTGTGTGTGTGTGTGTGTGTGTGTGTGTGTGAAAGTGTACTTGTTGGTGGAAGCAGGAGAGGAGAATGGTAGCAGGGCTCCCTGACCTGGGCAGAAGAGGGGAGAGGGCCTGGGGGAGAGGGGCCTGGGGTGCCCAGCAAGCAGCTTTAGTCCTTCCCTTCTACAGAGAACACTTTGATTTCATGGGGGTGATTATTTTTCTTCCGAATCACTCAAGGATGAAGCCCAAGGAACCAGAGATTGTCCTCCCATTCAGGCCCACCACAATGGGGCAACCCTAGCAAAAACCACTATGAGTTTCTCACTTTCTTTTTTACCTCTCTTTTCTCACCGCTCTTATGGAAAGCAATGCCATACAACTTACTTAAAGAAAGAGTGAAGGGACAGGGGTTGGGGAGGAGATTAGTTGAGTTATTGAGAGACAAGGGAAGAGCATTTAAGGCACAAGCTGGACAAAATCAGCTCCCTACTGGTCTGAAGACATTTTATTTTCTATGTGAGGGAAAGTCAGAGGCCCTGCCACAATTGAGTTCTCAGAGTCTAGCTAAAAGTTTTTCCAAATTGAAATGGGTCCAAATATTTTTAAAGGAGGGAAAGAAGGCCGAAATGGTCTAAATTTAAATTGAAGGTTCGAAGATTTTTTTAAAGAATGGCAATAGGGCTGAAAATGTACAAAATGTTCATGGAAGGGTTGAAATATACATATATTTTCATGATGGCATAAGACATGGACCATGGTCGAGGCAAGAGCACTTTTTTAGTTGGCTTGCAAATCCAAGGTTGATTTTATCTCTATGCTGATAAAATGGTTGGGCTAGAGCACTGTCCTCCTCCAATGTTGGATCAACAATGCACACCATGGCTCACTGACAATTGTATGCAAATGAAGGGCAACTTTTAAACCAAGGTGGCCCTCATCTTGTTCTCGGAACTGAAAACCTTAATCCGACCCACAATGATGAATAGTCTACCCTAATTTGCCTAAATAAATGGAAATTATGCAACTTGCCTATGCCGAAAGTGTGTGAGAACTCTCATATTTCATCTGTAATCCTTGAAAATCCCATCATGAAGAATCCCCAAATCATAATCTTAAAAAACATTTGCATTACTGGTGTTGTGGAACATTTTCACTTCATTGTCAGAATACATCAAGAGACCTCTTTATTTCTTACTGGCATGAAGAACTGATCTTTTCCCTACTAACAACATTTCACCCATTATAACCATGAATAACAGCGTTATAACCGTGTAGATACAGACATGGATTGATATTTGTGACAAAAGACTGTTGTTGGTAATTGAAAGCTCATTGATAAACTTTAGCTTGGCTGAGGGAGCGAGGGGTGAATGGGACCTAACATGCAAGCTTGTTTAAGTTAGGGGTTTAAAGCATGGAGTTGCCCCCCTTCCCAGAAACCCCTGTTTCTCATGATGTTAACAGACAGAGATGAACCCTTCCCTAGAAGAATCTCCTCTTTGAGAGAGAATGTCGACAAATCGTGTTTGTCATTTGAATTATATTTAAATATAGCTGGAAGTGCCCCTAGAAACCATTGCTTCTCTCTATGTTGAAACAAGGAGATTAATCCTTTCCTTTAGCCCTCAACCCTCTCTGTGTGTGAGAGAGAGTGTCGCATATTCGTATTTGTTATAAGCAATCTATTTAAATATAGGTGGAGAAAACTAGGGAGAGTGCAACCTTGCATGATGGTAAAGGGCCAAGGGCCTCACCATATCATACAATGCCATGCAAATTGGCCACTTGGTGGAGCTATAACAATTTATTTAAAATGCAAACTTTGAAAGGTCATGCACCTCACCCCATCCGTGTGACATAGTCCTGAAATTTGGTACTCATTTCCCTCTCCTCACAGTCAACAAATGTCACACCCTGACCTTAGTATTCTTTGTTTTCTTTATTATTTTGGTTTGGTCAGGGTGTGACAAGGGTGGTTTGTTTAGTTTTTGTCTTGTCTAGGGGTTTTTGTACATCTATGGGGTTTTGCTTTATCTAGGTAAATGTATGTCTATGGTTGCCTAGATTGGTTCTCAATTAGCGGCAGCTGTTTATCGTTGTCTCTGATTGGGAACCATATTTAGGTAGCCATATTCCTTGGTTTATCTGTGGGTTATTGTCTATGTGTAGTTGCCTGTGTCAGCACTTAGTTTATATAGCGGCACGTTTGATTTGGATAGTTTGTTAAGTGTTCTTCGTTTATTAAAAGGAAGTATGTGTTCTCATCACGCTGCGCCTTGGTCTCCTCTATACGACGACCGTGACACCTCAAGGACCCATAATGTCCACCATGATGGATTTGTAGATTAAACTTTGTCTGTAGCATCTATGGACCAAGCTCTCTCAAGGCAATATTATATAGCACACATGCTAAGGGATATGAGTCTAGATAATTTGTCAATTAAAGTATGGCTCAGTTTGGCCGCATGGTGACATTATTGGACAGGGAAAAACATTCATGCAGATTCATTGGTTTATTGCTGCCATATTGTTTGAGCAAGAGTGTTGTAAAATGTTGTGTTTGAAGATGTACAGTGCCTAGCAGCAGTGCCTTCAGAAAGTATTCACACCCCTAGACTTTTTCCACATTTTGTTGTGTTACAGTCTGACTTTCAAATAGTTTTTTCATGCCACTGATCTACACACAATACCACATATCAAATGGAATTATGTTTTTAGTCAAATTAAAAACTGAAATGTCTTGAGTCAACAATTATTCGATACAAGAGTCCTTCCTAACTCGGAGAGGAAGGAAACCACTCAGGGATTTCACCATGGGGCCAATGGTGATTTTAAACCAGTTACAGAGTTAAATGCCTGTGATAGGAGAAAACTGAGGATGGATAAAGAACATTGTAGTTACTCCACAATACTAACCTAGATTACAGAGCGAAAAGACAAAAGCCTGCACATAATACAAATATTCCAAAACATACACTCTGTTTGCAATAAGTCACTAAATACTGCAAAAAAATGTGGCAAAGTAATTAACTTTTTGTCCTGAACACAAAACATTATGTTTAGGGCAAATCCAACACAACACATCACTGAGTACCACTCTTCATATTTATAAGCATTGTTGACGCTGTGTCATGTTATGGGTATGCTTGTCGTTGGCAAGGACTAAGGATAAAAAGAAAAGGAAAGTCCTAGTGGAAACAGGCAAAGTCCTAGTGGAAAACCTGGTTGAGTCTGCTTTCCAACAGAAACTGGGAGACAAATCCACTTTTCAGCAGTACAATAACCTAAAACACAATCCCAAATACACACTGGAGTTATTTACCAAGACAACGTTGAATGTTCCTGAGTGGCTGAGTTACAGTGTTGAATTGAATTGTCTTGAAAATCTATGGCAATCTATGTAAACAACCAACTTGACAGAGCTTGACGACTTTTTAAAAATAATAATGGGAAAATATTGTACTATCCAGGTTTGCAAAGGTCTTAGAGACTTACCCAGAAAGACTCACAGCTGTAATCACTGCAAAAATGATTCCAACATGCAATGATTTAGGGGGTTGAATACTTATCTAATCAAAATATATTAGTGTTTTAATTTCCATTCATTAAAAAAACATTTTAAATTTTTCTTCCACTTTACGTTACAAAGTATTTTGTGTAGATCATTGACAAAAAATACAATTAAATCCATTTTAATCCCACTTTGTAACACAACAAATGTGGAAAAAATAAAGGGGTATGAATACTTTCTGAAGGCACTGTACATACCAAATGTGGTGCAGACTGGTGAGTCAACATCATTAAAAATAGTCCAAAATATGCATGTTGCATGATCTGTTTAATTTGGAGTTTGGATATTTGGCAAGCGTGATAAGGAGCACAGATTTAGCTCATTTTAGGGTGGTGTGTCAAATTTGTCCTGATGGTGGCACATTGGGCCCACAGCTTGAACCCCCGCATTGCTGCTTGCAGCTATATTTTGTTATTTGCATTTTATTTAAATATAGGTGGAGAAAACTAGGGATGGATGGATGGTGCACTGTGAATCTGCACTGTTATTAATGGATCACCCAGGAAAGAAGCTTAATGTCAATCATGGTGTTGGAGTTCAACAGACCATTGCATAAAATGACACTTATTCCAATCGCCTATTCTGATGGATAATATGATCAGCTTGTTAATTTGTGTTTAACCAAGAAGAAGTGCACAATAACTTATTGACCCCATCTTAAAAAATGTGTAGCCCAGATCTGGCAGAAGTATATGATGGAGCTTGTGTATGACCTAATATGTTGTCATCAATATGTTCATAATCATATTTCATAATGTGCTATTATTTTACTCAATGATTTTAATATATATATATACATATATATCTTATCCCATCACTTAACAAGACAACAATTCTCACTATAGCCATTGGTTGCACTGATGCACTGCCTTTAAATAACTTAGTAAAAGCATTGATAAATATGTAGGATCTTAATTTGAGCCAGTATACTACAGTTGGAAAATAATACTGCAGCAACAGGGAATGTGAATTATTATGTGGATTATAATTAATGGAAATGTTGGTAGGGGTGATAGATTTTTGTAAGGAAAAATCAAGCCTGAAATTTAAAAGTGAAAATTACAAACTCAGCAGTGTTTTTAAATCTCACATACACTACACATTTTTTGTAATCCTGCAACAGGGTGGTCAGTTTTAGGTCTTACATCTGTACTTCACCCAGAAGGGTGCCAAAACATTAGTTCAGCAATGAGTTATAATGAATAATATGTATTTGGGAGTGTGACTTTCTTTCCTTTTTCAACTTTCAATAGCCATTAAAAATCTTAAATTCATAGAAAAGCAACCTCCAGCATGTTTATGCTGGTACATATGCTTTAATAAGTAAGAGGAGTAACTGATGAGGAAGAGGAAAGAAACTGTCTGATGAGGAAGATGAGAGTAGCCTAACTGTTAACCTCAACATATAATTCATGTTTGAGTTAACAAGAGTTCATCCTTCACAGAAGAAGAGAAGTCCCAGTTTAGTGCGTTAGTTCAGTGTTTATTTAATTGTAAGTGTCCTAAGGTCCTATCGATACATGACACCTGCCTATAGAGGTTAAAGATAAGTGGACCACGGTTGCTTGTCAACAAGCATCTTACTGGCAATTAAATAGGCCACAATCCTGTCCACTAACATTGCTATACGCTCCAAAAATGCTAGGATATTCTGGAACTTGCTAAATAACCTGTTAAGGACGTTATATATATTTCTTAATTCCATTATTTTACTTTTAGATTTTTATGTATTGTGGTGAATTATTATATGCTACTGCACTGTTGTAGCTTGTAACACAAGCATTTCGCTACACCCGCAATAAACACCTTCTAAATGTGTGCATGTGACCAATAAAATGTGATTTAATTTGATTAAAAACTGGTTGAATAAAAGCACCACACCCTTGGTTAGTTGAAAATAAACTGTGAAAAAAGTTAACTAGCCTATCCCTTTAAGAAATAAAAATATATATTTGTGTAGAAATGGGCAGAGCTCTTCTGTAATAAATGATTTAGAAGAATGAACAATTGGGCCTATTCATAATCAATAGACCAACGCTATTATACCATCAGGTTTTTAGGGAGGTTTTCACCAATTGATGAACAATGTACGTTATAACACCACAAGAAAACAACAAACTGTGGGAAATAAACATTTACTTTTCTTTAAAAAAAAAAGATGTATTGTACAGTATACAATATCCACAATCTTTAAGTATTTATTATGAACACATATATAAATAAAGACAACACAAAATGCTAACCGGATTCTATTTACAACGCATGTTGCGTACTGTGCAAACTGAACGCATTCGCGTGCGGGTGGCCGTTGAAAAAGTTGAAGTAGTGATGGTCAAGTCCTTGCACTGGTGACAGGTAGCCACCATGGTGCTGTTGCGTCGGTGCGGAAAGCGGCACCGTTGGGAACGAGATGGTCGGGCTGCGCGCCGTGCTGTGCCAAGAGAAGTGTCCGGGTGGGCTCTGCTGAAACACGGAGTCGTTGGGGCTGTGACTCTGGAGTGACTCCGGGGAGGAGTGCAACTGGCACAGATAATCTGCCTGGTCTGGAAACGCGCCCAGGGAGCCGAACACCGGCTCGGTGGCGACCCGGGACTTGGACTGAAGAAAGGCCAGGATCCTTGCGTACTTGATGTCTTTGGTCTCAACCCTCTCCTCCGTGGTCAGGTAGTGCACCAGGTTCTTCATGCACTCGTGGTAGCCGTAGTGGAAGTAGTTGGCGAACTCCCCCAGTAGCTCACCTAAAAGGAATGGGAAGAAGGTGACGATTAGAAAACACACAAAAACTCAAATTTTCTTTAAGCTATTACATTCAAATGTGAGCATATATTTACGATATAGACTACAGTGATGATGATTGATGTTACGACGATAAATATGTCAACGAGACAGCCGGAATGGAGTCAAGGAAGGTGGAACAGGATACGGATGCGCTCTGGGTGAGAGCCCCGGGTCTGTGCGCTTTGGAGCGGACAGGAAAACGCACCCTTTTCTCTGCCTCGGGGGAAGTCTGCAGAGTGGAGCGCTCGTAGATACTGAACTGTCATCTCCAGAATCTCGGCCTTCTCCAGCTTTCCAGAGTTCTATCATCAGAAAAAAAAGATATTAGAAAAATAATATTACGTCGTTTAAATACACAAAATCAAACAGATGGCAGAC
This sequence comes from Oncorhynchus mykiss, assembly GCF_057628025.1. Taxonomy (NCBI): domain Eukaryota; kingdom Metazoa; phylum Chordata; class Actinopteri; order Salmoniformes; family Salmonidae; genus Oncorhynchus; species Oncorhynchus mykiss. The sequence continues at coordinate 55,115,621 of NC_143031.1, read as the reverse complement.
ATTATGCAGGCTACGCTATTTGTCACGCATAGCAAGGATTTAATAATGCAATAATAAGACATATATTTAACCAATATAAAACGTTGAATAAGATAATTTAGGCGATTGTTTATGAATTGGGAATAAGATTATTTAATTGTACAACTGCATGCTACCTGTTTCGCGCGCGCCATTGGCACGGTTTTCCCCAGTTCGTTTAGGCAGCGGTTGATGCGATCTCGTCTTCTTTTTTCTATTACTTTATGGGAGATGGGAGTTCTCTGTTGAAAAATAACAACGCAAATGATTAGACAAACAAACATAATCAACAGTAGGCCATGTCTAAAGTGTATAGCTCTAGAAACCTAGAACAAAAAGCTGATTGATACTAGAATGAAGACGAAACTACTTGGAAACCAAACGGCAAAGAGACGTTGCCTTGCCTTGCCTAGCCACCTTGGTGCGCTTTGGTGCACTAGAGCGCAACAGCGCTACTGAGCATCACATGGGCCAAGGCAGGTGCCAAAGCTCAAACACAACCATGGAGTATGGCACTAATGTGCTTCGAACCGTCAATTATACTATTGCAGTGACAACTTCAGCCACTTTTCTTCTTTAAAATAATTATTTACATTTTTTGTCGTTTTTGCTAACTCAAATGTGTACTGTATTGGTTACGTTTTCGCTAAAGTGCGCAAAAGCATAGTAGGCTATCAGATCAATTTCCATGGAACCAAATTTCGCCTTTGACTACACATATACATAATGATGGTACATTATGAGTACCAAAGTAAAATATTGTAATAAATATTAAAATAACGACTAGAAAAGGCCACGGTTTCCGAGTAGGTTTCCATCCCAGAGCGCAGAAGGGGAGCCTACCTTGCGATCCTTCATCTTGGATGCCATCCTTTAGCAAAGTGCCGATAAAGTTCTAATTCAAAATAGTAATGCCGTGAGGCAGTTTGGATGTGTTCCTTAGCTTGTAGACTAGGTAGACTGAGAGGTGAGCTGAGAAGCTTCCCCTTATAAAGCGATCATCCGAGGGACTCCAGCATTCATGGTCTAAATTATTCCGTAGGATTAAAGAGCAAGCTTCTAGTAAATGTGTGCATTTAGGATCAGTTAAAGAACAAGTAAAAAGTCTGAAGCCATCGGCTAGCAGGGGGGCAGACTTGCTTTGTTCATCCACGTGGCTGTTCAAAAGACATGCACGTGATTGCTTTTAGAATATTATTTGCATAGTAACAACCCAGGCGGGAAATGTGAATTGAGCGTTGGGTTCGCCTGATCCGACCAGGCGCAATGCGCGCACTGAAAACAAAGCCGCCGAAAAAAGACCCCTCTTTTTTCCAACTCGCGTTTCTCACACGATCGCCTGTTTACAAATCCCAGCAAGCGAACTTAACTTCCACCCAAGCCCTGTCTGAGTTTTAAGGCCTGTCCAGTGCCATTAGAGTAATTAAGTAAGCCTTTAATAGGCTGTTCCGCCAAGTTCAAGGGAGATCTTTTGGAGACGGAGTCCCCCGTTTGTTCTCCTCGTTTCTCACACGACTTGGTGACACGTCCATCTTTTATGAGAGATGGCAAGCTTTTTGTTTACATTCTTTTTTTCGTGTGAGTCCTAGGCAGGTGTGTGATGGGCCTGGCACACGAGCGTCGCCTGCGTACCGGCCGGCGTCTCCAGCAGTCTTTGGCACACGAGGGTTACCCACCACTGAGGACTCTTTGGAGAGGCTCAATTTGTATCCTATTATCCTATAAGAAAATGTCTATTGAGTCGAGTGAATAGTTTCATTGGCCTAAATTTTAATAATGCTGTGAAAGAAAAGGGAGAAATAAAGAAGAATGCAGCTGGTGTGAACGTGCATTATCCCCGTCACCTGCGTCAGGGGTAGCCTGGAGACCCCTATTCATTTGCCTAATTTCGGTCAACTTAACAAACTTTGGGAGAAATTATTCTGGTATTGTTGTGAAGGGTGAAGCTTTCTGATCGAATTAAGAGCATGTTTTGATCCGGTAAACGTCATTAGAAAGAAAGAAACAATCGCGTTTAAAGGGGCCTGGGTAATGCGCCAAGTGGAGACGCCAAAGCGCAAACTTCACAAAGGAGCCTAGTAAATACCACAGGGGACTTTTGTACCCTCACATTGCTCAAGTTTTCCCCAACAAAGGGCATTATTTTATACTTGAATACATTTCGTACAACAATTGTCTATTTTCTTCAAACATATTTTCACAGCAAGTTTAACAACAGGTTTATTGTGTACGCTCCGTCTCACAGATTCAGCCTTGGGTCTCATGCGCCAAAACCGTTTGCTCGTCTGCTTTTTTTCATCAGGACGTTTTAATCTTGAAAGTTTCGCCGTGTTTCATATAATTGATCCTGTGTGCAACTTTGGAGAGAAAAAAAGAAATAAAAGAAATGGAGATTAAATCAAATATAAAGGATCCCAGGACTTCTAAAGTGTTGGAGACTTTTATAGCACCACTAGAGAAAGGCGCCGTTGAACAGGACTAGGGCATTAAATCCCATTACTTATATTGTGTATTTTTTAACACGTCTTTATACATGTGGTCTTTGAAATAAGAACAACAACGTTTTTAAGACTTTTTATTCAGTTTTATAGTATGACTATTTTCTGTCGAAAGTCTAAAACGAGACTTTAGGAACTATAAACGTTGGTTAAAGACGATGCGTCATAGAGTTTTCTTACCGATCATTGACACGTTTTATAACTACATTTTATTTTTTCAAACGTTAAATTACATGTTTTCTAATCACTGTGGTAAAAATTGAGTTATGAGTTTGATTAATGATTTGTTATTGTCATTTGTACGATTTACATAGATGTAAAACAGGCATGGTGCACTGGTGGATGTTTGGGTACTAGGACTACTGCGTCTCCATGCTGTATACTCCATATACCATAATGCTCCGTACTATACACATTTTAAATGTTCAGATCACGTGGGATGTTTAAAATAATGATATTAATCTTTTCATATGGCGTTATTTGTTCAGTATTCTAACCACAATAAAACAACTATCATATTCAGTCATCTGATGTATGAAGCCTAATTATTTATTAATACCATAAAATACAATAACATAAGGGGAGCTCAGATTGTATATGAGGTTCTGCATTAAACGAAAATAATACGTTTATAAGAGCAGATCAAGTCCATGACAAACTCTAATATTTTGCAATAAATAAAATAAAATGTAAGCACCATTATATAGGTAATGTAAAATCTACCTGGTCTCAGAGCATTTCATTTTATTCTGTATGTAAATCAGAGACACACCATTTAGTATGATATGTTACATTTTGTATGGGATGTATTCATTTTTGGATGTCCATGATATGTTATGAATTACAATTCAAATTATATGTTACAAATTTGAAAAATGTATATGTTAAGAATTTGCAAAACGTACAATATGTTTCAAATTTGGTTAGGTGGCTAACAATAATGTTAGCTAGGTTAAGGGTTAGGGTTAGGGTTAAGGTTAGGGTTAGTTTAGGAGTTTGGTTAAAGGGTTAAGGGAAGGGTTAGCTAAAAGGGTTATGGTTAGGGTTAGGGGAAGGGTTAGCTAAGGTTAGGGTTAGGGGAAGGGGTAGCTAACATGCTAAGTAGTTTGAAAGTAGCTAAAAAGTAGTAAGTAGTCAAAAAGTTGCTAACATGCTAAAGTTGACCACGATGAGATTCGAACTCGCAACCTTTGGGTTGCTTGATGTTCACTATACATGCTCACCCATTCACCCTGACCAATCATCCTACTTTCGTTTTTGCGTTAAGTAACCATCTGTTTTATGTAACCATTCAAAACGTAACATATCATACTAATTTGAGTGTCCCAGATTTACATTTACTATGTTACGTCTAGTCTGTGAGACCAGGCTGGTAAAATATGCCAATAGATTATTATCTGAGCAACATAATACCACCAACAGCAAACACATAGTATTTTATTAAGAAAATGCACAGTTATACATTAGGAGTTGAGTCATATTAATTTTCAATGCAAATAATGCAAATAATGCAAATAATCAGAGACATAGTTGTGCTATTGACCAATCAAAGCTCACTATAGCTTCCAGCCCCTACTAGACTAAGTGGAGTTGCAATTTTAAACCTAGCTTCCTTTTCCTCTGAAAACCACATGTAGAAACTCTGCTCAGGCGTTTCTCTTACGCCTGCTACGTTAGGTTAAACCCCTACTGGATTAACTGTTTATACCTAACACTACCAAGTATGCTTGCTAGCACCCACACGAGGGCAAAGCTATCATGGTTATCCAAATGTTTGCTGAAAGTTAACATGAGTAGGGTTGATCCAAGCGTAAACAGTTTAGGTGCAATGGCAGGTTAAAGTGGGTGAAAGGAAGAAAAGGTCTAGGCTACAACCTGAATCCATGTAAAACAAAATCATATTGGCAGCGGTTGCATCCCACTGGGCACAGATGTCAGTTCAACGTCCAGTTTTGATTTAAATTTGGTTGTTGTTAACTAATGTGAATTCAGCAAAACATGTCATCCTGTCATTGGATTTAGGTTAAAAGTTGGGTGAAAAAAAATCCCATAAATCCCATAATAAATTGCATAGACTCATTCTGTCTGCAATAACAGTGTCTAACATGATTTTTTAATTAGTACCTCATCTCTGTACCCCACACATACTATTATCTTTAAGGTCCTTCAGTTGAGCAATGATTTCCAAACACAGATACAACCACAAGGAGCAGGGGAGGTGTTCCAATGTATCACAAAGAAGGGTACCTATTGGTAAATGGGTAAACAAAAAGAAGAAGGAAAAAATACATATTAAATATCCCTTTAACCATGATAAAGTTCATCAATACACCGAGTCACTACAGAGATACAGGCGCCCTTCCTAACTCAGTTGCCGGAGAAGAGGGTAACCGCTCAGGGATTTCCTTCCTCTCCGGCAAACAGTTGCAGAGTTTAATAGCTGTGATAGAAGAAAACTGAGGATAGCTCAACAACATTGTAGTTTATCCACAATACTAACCTAATTGAAAGAGTAAAAAGGATTAAGTCTGTACATAATACAAATATTCCAAAACATGCATCCTGTTTGCAACAAGGCACTAAAGTAATACTTCACAAAATGTGGTAAAGCAATAATTTTTTTCCTGAATACAGTGTTATGTTTTGGGTAAATCCAATGCAACACATTACTGATTACCACGCTCCATATTCTCAAGCATATTTTTCATAAATGTAATCGTTATGGACTGAAGAAATGGAATGGCTTCAAGCACAGGCAAAATCCTGGAGGAAAACCTGGTTTCTCTGCTTTCCAGCAGACACTGGGAGATGAATTCACCTTTCAGCAGGACAATAACCTAAAACACAAGGCCAAATACACACTGAAGTTGCTTACTAAGAACAGTGAATATTCCTAAGCAGCAGAGTTACAGTTTTGACTTAAATCTGATTGAAAAGTTATGGCAAGACCTGAAAATGGTTGTCTAGCAATGATCAACAACCAATTTGACAGAGCTTGAAGAATTTTGAAAAGAATAATGGGCAAATGTTGCACAATTCAGTTGTGAATAGTGCTTAGAGATTTACCCAGAAAGACTCACACCTGTAACAGCTGCCCAAGGTGATTATAACATGTATTGGCTCAGGGCGTTGAATACTTATCTAATGAAGATTAGTCTTTTATTTTTCATAAATGTTTAAGGCACTGTATCATAATCTCCCTGCATAATGTTATTATTGAATATTCCAGCAAGTACCATCACGTAAAATGAGAATCAACCAATGTTTCTCCCTAAGTACAATTTAACACACTCATCAAACGAATGTACTAAACCATGCAATTTTTATTTTTATTTTCTTTCATTACAATAATATTCTACTCAAATAGGTTAAAAACCTAATTCTAAGAACTGCGTAGGCATATGAGGTAGTCAATGTTTTTAACCTATTTCTGAAATTATTAGTTGATATAAGAATGATTCTTACAAAACAAAAAAAATTCCAGTCCTTATGGTAATGAAGTGTCAGCCACTGGACGCTGCGTTGTCATGCGCTGCGCTGTGACCCGCAATGACCTATCGTGAGTCCCAGACGCCAATCCTTTAGCTTCTCGCGCCACCCTGAGTCTGATCTGCCTCAGTTCACACGCTCACCATTGTGTGTGAAAATCAAATAAATAAGGAATACAAACAGAAATAATACATGGTGAAAATAATGATGGTTGAATGTAAATCATCAATGTTACCATATTACCGTTTTTTTTTCAATCAATTTGGCACATTTTTTAGATGTATGTGGTACTATATTAAAAAAAAACGAATTACAAAACTCTAAACTGATAACAATTGTAATGCCCTATCTTTTGATTGCGCATTCTTTGCGTTTTTCACCGTTTTTTCCCTGAGTCACTCATGCAAAATCAAGTTATTCTGTGAAATACCATGAGAACATTTTGTTTAGTCACCGATTCATCAGATAATGAATGATAGGCTGACCATTTAGTCATCTTAACTAGGCTACAATTTATTCAATGGCTTTGGTGTTATTTTTAGAAGTATGCCTATGTGGGGAATTTTCAAAACTCCAAACTGGTAACCCTTGTAAGACAGCAAGCCTTGTATTCAAAATATGGTATTGTGTATTCATATTGTTTGGAGACATCTTTCACCACACAACCTTTGATCCAAAATATAAGTTTACTGTGGAATACCATGAGAACATTGAGTTAATCACCAAAACACAGCATAATGATATCTTCTCAATTGAGTCCTTTTAACAACCATTTTATCCAATAGCAAAAAATGTGTTTAAAAATTGCCCTTTGAATATAATATGCTACAGTACTGTAAATTACAGTACATTACACTGTTTTCACATTACACATTGCACTACCCATAAACATTTCCTGAAAATCAAATTTCCATAATTTCTATGCCATGTGTGGTCAAAGGTGTGATCACTGAAGACATCATTCACAATCAGTGATGCAACAAAATAAATGTATTGCTCAAATATAATGACAACATAGGTGTACTGTAATCAAATGAAACAAATTAAAGCCTGACAAGCCTCTTTTGAGGATTAGCAACACCGGAGGGTTTGTTTTATTTTTAGGGCAGCCATATTCTACAGGCAGACTGCGGTCCAGATCCGAACCCAGAATGGGGTCAATGCGGACTGCGTGTTTCCCGACTTTAACAATTGTTTTTATTTTTTAGGAACTCAGTGTAACCGTTTTCTTCGTGAGAAGGAGAGTCGGACCAAAATGCAGCGTGTAGATTGCGATCCATGTTTTAATGAACAAACGTAAAACACGAATCAATGCAAACACTACAAAATAAAGAACGTGATGAACGTAACGAAAACCTAAAACAGCCTATCTGGTGAAAAACACATAGACAGGAACAATCACCCACAAACACACAGTGAAACCCAGGCTACCTAAATATGGTTCCCAATCAGAGACAATGACTAACACCTGCCTCTGATTGAGAACCATATCAGGCCAGACATAGAAATAGACAAACAAGACATCCAACATAGAATGCCCACCCAGTTCACGTCCTGACCAACACTAAAACAAGGAAAACACACACGAATGATGGTCAGAACGTGACAGTACCCCCCCTCCAAGGTGCGGACTCCGGACGCACAACTTAAACCTATGAGGGAGGGTGTGGGTGGGCATCTGTCCGCGGTGGCGGCTCTGGCGCTGGACGTGGACCCCACTCCATAACAGTTTTAGTCCACCTCCTTAGCGTCCCTAGATCGGTTACCCTCCTTAAAGACCGCTCGGGACAGAGGGGCAGCTCGTGACTGAGGTAACTCGGGACAGATGGGTAGCTCAGCCCTGAGAGGAAGCTCAGCACTGAGAAGAAGCTCAGCACTGAGAAGAAGCTCAGCACTGAGAAGAAGCTCAGCACTGAGAAGAAGCTCAGCACTGAGAAGAAGCTCAGGCAGGTGGTTAGATCCGGCAGATCCTGGCTGGCTGGCGGTTCTGGAAGATCCTGGCTGACTGGCGGATCCGGAAGATCCTGGCTGACTGGCGGATCCGGAAGATCCTGGCTGACTGGCGGATCCGGGAGAATCTGGACGACTGGCGGATCTGGGAGAATCTGGACGACTGGCGGATCTGGGAGAATCTGGACGACTGGCGGATCTGGGAGAATCTGGACGACTGGCGGATCTGGGAGAATCTGGACGACTGGCGGATCTGGGAGAATCTGGACGACTGGCGGATCTGGGAGAATCTGGACGACTGGCAGATCTGGGAGAATCTGGACGACTGGCAGATCTGGGAGAATCTGGACGACTGGCAGATCTGGGAGAATCTGGACGACTGGCAGATCTGGGAGAATCTGGACGACTGGCAGATCTGGGAGAGTCTGGCCGACTGGCAGATCTGGGAGAGTCTGGTCGACTGGCAGATCTGGGAGAGTCTGGTCGACTGGCAGATCTGGAAGAGTCTGGACGACTGGCAGATCTGGAAGAGTCTGGACGACTGGCAGATCTGGAAGAGTCTGGACGACTGGCAGATCTGGAAGAGTCTGGACGACTGGCAGATCTGGAAGAGTCTGGACGACTGGCAGATCTGGAAGAGTCTGGACGACTGGCAGATCTGGAAGAGTCTGGACGACTGGCAGATCTGGAAGAGTCTGGACGACGGGCAGATCTGGAAGAGTCTGGTCGACTGGCAGATCTGGAAGAGTCTGGTCGACTGGCAGATCTGGAAGAGTCTGGACGACTGGCAGATCTGGAAGAGTCTGGACGACTGGCAGATCTGGAAGAGACTGGTCGACACAGACTGGCTGCTCTGGCTGCTCCATGCTGACTGACAGCTCTGGCTGCTCCATGCTGGCAGACTGCTCTGGCTGCTCCATGCTGACTGGCTGCTCCATGCTGACTGGCAGCTCTGGCTGCTCCATGCTGACTAGCTGCTCCATGCTGACTGGCAGCTCTGGCCGCTCCATGCTGACTGGCTGCTCTATGCTGACTGGCTGCTCCATGCTGACTGGCTGCTCCATGCTGACTGGCGGCCCTGGCTGCTCCATGCTGACTGGCGGCCCTGGCTGCTCCATGCTGACTGGCGGCCCTGGCTGCTCCATGCTGACTGGCGGCCCTGGCTGCTCCATGCTGACTGGCGGCCCTGGCTGCTCCATGCTAACTGGCAGCTCTGGCGGCTCCTTGCAGACTGGCAGCTCTGGCGGCTCCTTGCAGACTGGCAGCTTTGGCGGCATCCTGCAGACTGGCAGCTCTGGCGGCTCCTTGCAGACTGGCAGCTCCATGCAGACTGGCAGCTCTATGCAGACTGGCAGCTCCTTGCAGACTGGCAGCTCCTTGCTAACTGGCAGCTCTATGCTAACTGGCAGCTCTATGCTAACTGGCAGCTCTATGCTAACTGGCAGCTCTATGCTAACTGGCAGCTCTATGCTAACTGGCAGCTCTGAACAGGCGGGAGACTCCGGCAGCGCTGTAGAGAAGGCAGGCTCTAACAGCGCTAAACAGGCGGGAGACTCCGACAGCGCTGAAGAGAAGGGAGGCTCTGGCAGCGCTGGACAGGCGAGGCGCACTGTAGGCCTGATGCGTGGTGCTGGCACTGGTGGTACTGGGCCGAGGACACGCACAGGAAGCCTGGTGCGGGGAGCTGCTACCGGAGGGCTGGGGTGTGGAGGTGGTACTGGAAAAACCGGACCGTGCAGGCGCACTGGAGCTCTTGAGCACCGAGCCTGCCCAACCTTACCTGGTTGAATGCTCACGGTCGCCCTGCCAGTGCGGCGAGGTGGAATAGCCCGCACTGGGCTATGCAGGCGAACCGGAGACACCGAGCGCAAGGCTGGTGCCATGTAAGCCGGCCCAAGGAGACGCACTGGGGACCAGCTGCGTAGAGCCGGCTTCATGGCATTAGGCTCGACGCTCAATCTAGCCCGGCAGACACGCGGAGCTGGAATATACCGCACCGGGCTATGCACCCGCACTGGAGACACCGTGCGCACCACTGCATAACACGGTGTCTGTCCGGTCTCTCTAGCCCCCCGGTAAGCACAGGGAGTCTGCCCAGGTCTCCTACCTGGCATAGCCATACTCCCTGTTAGCCCCCCCCCAAGACATTTTTGGGGCTGCCTCTCAGGCTTCCATCCGCTACGTCGTGCTGCCTCCTCATATCTGCGCCTCTCAGCTTTCGCCGCCTCCAGTTCTTCCTTGGGGCGGCGATATTCTCCAGGCTGAGCCCAGGGTCCTTTACCGTCCAGTTCTTCCTCCCATGTCCATTTCTCCAGGTGGTGCAGCCTCTCCCACTGCAGCTGCTCCTGCTGCTTCTTCTCCTGCTGCACCTTTGGGCGGCTACACTCCCCTGGTTTAGCCCAGGGTCCTCTCCCGTCGAGGATTTCCTCCCATGTCCAGAAGTCCTTATTGCGCGTCTCCTCGCGCTGCTCCTGCCTGTTGACACGCTGCTTGGTCGGTTGGTGGTGGGTGATTCTGTAACGGTTTTCTTCGTGAGAAGGAGAGTCGGACCAAAATGCAGCGTGTAGATTGCGATCCATGTTTTAATGAACAAACGTAAAACACGAATCAATGCAAACACTACAAAATAAAGAACGTGATGAACGTACCGAAAACCTAAAACAGCCTATCTGGTGAAAAACACATAGACAGGAACAATCACCCACAAACACACAGTGAAACCCAGGCTACCTAAATATGGTTCCCAATCAGAGACAATGACTAACACCTGCCTCTGATTGAGAACCATATCAGGCCAGACATAGAAATAGACAAACAAGACATCCAACATAGAATGCCCACCCAGTTCACGTCCTGACCAACACTAAAACAAGGAAAACACACACGAATGATGGTCAGAACGTGACACTCAGTCGGGCTTTCAATTTAATGCAGTTTGGGGTTGCATGGGTGAGTCGCCAGGTGGGGCTTGGTAACTAAACCGATAATTTACAATATCCATACCGTTGCCACCTAGGAAATTTGTGGCAAAGGTATCTTCTCAAATAGTCGTTGAGTACCCCTTGGTATAGGAGATGCATTTGTTACATCCTATACAGTAGACTACATCTCTGATTTGTAAATATATATACATATTTTTACTTACTGTGAAGTAAAATCCTAATAGTTATCATCATAATCAAAATGCTATGGAACCTGTTCACCGGATGTACTACCTGTCCCAGACCTGCTGTTTTCAACTCTCTAGAGACAGCAGGAGTGGTAGAGATACTCTGAATGATCGGCTATGAAAAGCCAGCTAACATTTACTCCTGAGGTGCTGACCTGTTGCACCCTCGACAACCACTGTGATTATTATTATTTGACCCTGCTGATCATCTATGAACATTTTAACATCTTGGCCATGTTCTGTTATAATCTACACCTGGCACAGCCAGAAGAGGACTGGCCACTCCTCATAGCCTGGTTCCTCTCTAGGTTTCTTCCTACGTTCTGTCCTTTCTATGGAGTTTTTCCTAGCCACCGTGATTCTACACCTGCATTGCTCGCTGTTTGGGGTTTTAGGCTGGGTTTCGGTACAGCACTTTGTGACACCAGCTTATGTAAGAAGTGCTTTATAATTGATTTGATTGATTGTAATGGCAGGTTGTGAGCAAGTTGAGAAATGTGTATCTTACAGTTTCATTATCCTTATACAGTACATACGTAAGACAAATCATCAGAAATAGGGGTATTGGCTACTGTGAAAACGTAGGACAGTTATGTATTCCATTTCTGCCGCATGCAACATTGTACTAAATCACCTTTTCCACATGACTTGTAAACTGATGCTGTATCTCCTGCTTGACATTAATCAGCTCACAGTGTGTCATTGACATTTAGATAATGAGTGGAATATATTATTAAATACAACCCAGGTATTTCAGAAGTGCATTGTACATACACAACACTATAATTCATAATGGTAGCAACAACACTCTAAAAAATGTGGTGTTCTACAAGGGTTCTTCTAAGATCATTAAAGTTTGAGAAACCTTAGGGTTCTTGGCACTGAAAATTACCCCCAGAAGGTTCTTCAAGAACCCCATAGGAGGCGGGGTTCATTGAGGAACCTCCTTAGTTGGTGTTTTTTTGTTGTTGCAGGAACCCAACTGCCCAACTGAAACATTTGGATTTGAATATGAAAGGAGAGCAGGCTCAGACACTTAACTGAAAAATGTAAAGATCTCCATTTAAGGTAAGGCTTGTCCCTTATATGATCTAAATTGATATTGTTTTATGATGATACCATCTTTTCATATTTGTGCAAATCTTTGTAAAACAAAAAATGGACAAATTTCAATTGACAAATTTCAAATTTTAAATTTCAATATCAATCAAGAGGTAAGAATATGTATACTATAAGAATATGTTGAAGGCTAGCTGTATTAGGTAGAGGTGACTGAACTGCTCACTTTTGTGTCTGTAGGTATATAGAGGAGGCATACAAAGGTATGTCAATTGGTATTGGTATGTACCATCCTTCTCCCTTACCTCTTCAATGAAAATCCCATAGGCCTCTCTACATTACGGACAAGGTATGTGCATGAAAAACATTATCAAAACAGTTTTTTTCATTCACTAAAAAAACCAAGGTATCGTGTGCATGTTCTGTCGTGTGCATGTTTTTTAAATTAAACATCTGTACTATTTTTAGGGATTCACAGACTTCACCCTCCCTACACCTCTGATGACTGTATGTCACGACCGTCGTACGAATAATTGGACCAGCATTTCACATTTTATTGATCGTAACATTTCCTAAACAACGCTATAACGATCGTGCCCTACATAGGCACTCATACAAAACAATATCCCACATCGCAGGTGGGAAAAAGGACACACTAAGTATGATCCCCAATTAGATGTAACGATCATCAGCTGCCTCCAATTGGGAACCATACACACACACACACACACCAACATAGAAATATAATACCTAGAAACCCCCCTAGTCACGCCCTGACCTAAAACACGCAGGGCGTGACAATACAACAGGAAACTTGTTCGATCACCATACAATGCAAACTCACTCATTCTGGCTATGGATATGGAGAACATCAACACATTAACATGTCACTAAAATCATTATTAACACTGACAACTAAAATATTGTGTTACTGCTATGCATATTAATAATAATAGGGCAGGGGGGATAGTTCAAAAACGAACCCCAAAAGGTTCTTCAAAATGTTTTTTGAGGATCCATTTAAAGGGTTATTTGAATAACATATAGGGGTTCCCCCACAGTTTCAATTTGAAGAACCCCTAAAAGATATTCCAGGAACCTTTTCTTTTTAGAGTGTAGAGTGAATCTTTCCACTTTGTCCTATTGGAGCACACTGGTGGATGGAGAATAATGATGTAGTACTTACAGCCACATCCATATACTCATGACAAATTGATATGAGGTCAACATATAGAAATGTACAGTGTTCAGCAGTTAGCAAACTATACGTTAACTAAGCACCATACAATTTGAGTTCAGTAGTTATCCATTTTGAGCAGTTTGATTAGGTGATAATAGTATTGTTAACAAATGACAAGAAAATAATATTAAAAGTAAAGTGAATATTGCATTTTGAGAAAAGCAGATACTTTGATTGAATATGTAGACTATCCAAATTGAAAGAGTGATTTTGTGCAATGAACAAGTGACTTTGTAAATGTATTTGTTTTACTCAGTCAAAATGTGCTTATAGTTTTGAAACATGAGCCATTTTGAGAATCTACTTAGATTTTTTTGCTTAGAGTTAAAATGTACAACATACTTGCACCAAAGTGATTGTAAAAACTGTAACGCTATAATTGAAGTGTTGATAATTTTTTATCAGAAAAAAATGCCTATTTTGTAGCCTACAGATGTCAGATCTTAATATGACCCATTTTGTTGCAGGAGGAGAACAATCCTGCTGCAGGGGAATTTGAATGAACATTGAATATTTAGAATCGTCAAAAGGGGGCAATTAGAAGTGAAGTTTGCACTTCCGTACCTAGGGGTCTACGGTTTAAAACAATTCTAGCATTCACATGTTTATGAATGTTATGCATTTTATTGCAATACCGAATAAAGTAATATGTAGTCAGCCATTCAAATAGATACTCTTCAAATTGACAATGAAATAATGACTAAATTATCCTCTTTAGTTTAAGCTTTAGATTAGAACCTTTTGTCTTTGACATTTCATTGAATAAACATAACTGAGTCTGACATCAATGAGTCTCACTTTGATGGGTCCTACTCTAGAGTGCGCCATTGGTCTGGTCACATTAAATAATGAGCAAAACAAATAATGGGGTTCATCATTTGATCAAATAACAGTTTTCCATAATCAAACATTTATGGTTCGAAAGAAAGGCAAAGCTTTCCAATGATGTAAAATTAAAAGCCTGTAATTGAACGTAAAAAAGTTGATTGATAAAACACTTTGTACTATTGATGATGTACCTGTATATGGATATGAAATATGAAATATTGTTATTACAGTATGAACAGATTCCAGATATGACCACAATAGGAATACATACATTGTAGACATTAAACTCGTCTGTCATCTGTGTGGCCATGCACACCTCCAACTCAATCATCAAGTTTGCAGATGACACTACAGTGGTAGGCTTGATTACCAACAACGATGAGACGGCCTACAGGGAGGAGGTGAGGGCCCTCGGAGTGTGGTGTCAGGAAAATAACCTCATACTCACCGAAAACACACTCAAACTTTTACAGATGCACAATCGAGAGCATCCTGTCGGGCTGTATCACCACCTGGTACGGCAACTGCTCCGCCCACAACCGTAAGGCTCTCCAGAGGGTAGTGAGGTCTGCACAACGCATCACCGGGGGAAAACTATCTGCCCTCCAGGACACCTACACCACCTGATGTCACAGAAAGGCCAAAAAGATCATTGAGGACAACGACCACCCGAGCCACTGCCTGTTCACCCCGCTATCACCCAGAAGACGAGGTCAGTACAGGTGCATCAAAGCTGGGACCGAGAGACTGAAAAACAGCTTCTATCTCAAGGTCATCAGACTGTTAAACAGCCATTGAGTGACTGCTGCCAACATACTGACTCAAATCTCTAGCCACTTTAATAATTAAAAATTGGATGTAAATGTATCCCTAGTCACTTTAAACAATGCCACTTTATATAATGTTTACATACCCTACATTACTCATCTCATATGTATATACTGTACTCTATACCATCTACTGCATATTGCCTATGCCACACGGCTATCGCTCATCAATATATTTATATGTACATATTCTTATTCATCCCTTTACACTTGTGTGTCTAAGGTAGTTGTTGTGAAATTGTTAGATTACTCGTTAGATATTACTGTACAGTCGGAACTAGAAGCACAAGCATTTCGCTACACTCGCATTAACATCTGCTAACCATGTGTATGTGACCAATACAATTGATTTGATTTGATTTGATGGCAGACCTTGGTGTTGGATGAGTTGAGTTGACACCCATTCAACTCTAAGTGCATTGAGCACCTCGTGGAAAAGCACTATAGAAATCCAATCCATTATGTTCATAATTATTGTTTGTCATCAGCTTAAAGGGGTAGAACATGTAGACCTACTGTCAGGGATGGCCCCCACATCAGCCCATTTTTTCCCCTTGTAACATTAACCTGAACTGCTCTATGGAAAGTCCATTCAACCTACTGTTTTTCCCAAGTGGGAAAAAGTGAGAGATGGGATGTAGTGGTGGGTTGCTTTATGACTTTGCGGTTGTGGCTGCAGACGGGGCTCTGCACAGAACTATTGGCCAGATTTACCCATGTTTGCACTAGATGCCATATTGGCACCTGTTTCTTTCAGTAAAGGATAAAACACCAAAAACTGTCTTCATCTACACTATTCCTACACATCTACACACATACACGTATTCTTTCTCAAAACTTTTATTTGCTATTTATGTACGTTCAGTCCTCTGCAGCTGGTAGTTGGTAGAGCATGGCTTTTGCAACACCAGGATAGTGGTTTAATTCCTGGGTTCTCCCTAACGTAAAAATTGTATGCACGCTTTACTGTAAGACTGCTAAAAGGCATATATTATTATTATTATTATTATATTATTTCATAAAACAGGTGGACATGGAACATCCTTTTCTCAGACAAACAGTGTTGTACACAGATTGTACACACATTTTTTAAATGTACGTATTTGGACAATAGTACGTTTTTTACTTTACATTCATTCCCCATCATTTGGGATCAGCCACTGGCTTGGTTGAGGCACCTGCTCGGGATGTTGTTGACCAATCCTAGGGAATGTCACCAGCTCCCTCAGATTTCTCTGTGCTCTTTTGTTGCTTCCATGAGTCGACACACCACAATTGCTCTATTGAATTGGAGATCTGGACACTGATGGCCGGTCAAGAACAAGAACAAGTTTGTGTTCCTTTTTGCCATTTATCAAATGGGATTGAATGTGTTTGATGATGTATATGTTGGTTTGTCAATATGTGATCAAACTTTCAATTCTTTTCAGTTAGCTTTTTGGCACAATAGAAGCACAGGTTTAGGGCACAAGGCTAAAGGGATTTTTTGTAAAGGATTTTAAAGTGACAATAAAGCATAAATTCATCCTGTAAATGTTAGTTGTCACCATCAGATCACAGAATACAGTGTGTGAGTAACTTGACTGTTGACTGACAATCTTAATATTAGTTGGTTGGATGAAGCTAAGTTAGGCTAGACAGCATAAGCAATTGAGCAGTTGGCTCCATACAATGTCTTTTACATACTGTAGGCTATAATGTCCTTTAGCCTGGTGGAATATCATCGTTTGTCCATATGAGAAAAAGGGTAGGCCTAATTAATGGATGTCTGATAATGTGGCAAAACTGTGTTGTCAAAAACAACAAAAAATGTAATAAAATCGTAGACTACATGAATTGTTCTGATAAAGATTGTATTGAAATTGAATTTGGAACAAAATTGAACTTGTCTGAACAAACTTGCATCCGAAGCATCTTTAAAAAACAAATACAAGTTGTTTGAGCAAATTTGAATAATGTGACGTAAATAAAGTGTGATGGAATGTGCAAAAAGATGGACGCGTACGTAACAATAAAAATTGTCCAATGAAAACACGCCTTTGAAAATTGTATGGGGAAAATATTAGACAGCATCACTGATTGGCCAAGCAGCTGCTTTACAAGTGAGATCCACTGTTGAGCGATACATCCTCTTTAAAGATTGTGAATGGTTCACGCCTAGGAGGCTGCCTGACACAGGTTTGTTGGATGTTTAACTTTATGCTTTGCCTGTTCAGTTATATTATTCCTAGTTTGTACTCAATAACTATGTAAAAATAAGAAATGCACTGTGTGTTTGTTTGCGCAATAACTGGGTCATGAAAAAAAACAACAGTCGCTCAGTTTTCAAAAGGCGTAACGTTAGATGTCTGATGGTGGATTAGTTCGTTTTAAATGTAGATAATATCCATCATAATGTCAATACAGATTACGTGCACATCGCTGGCTGGATAGACTACGCATTTTAAGACGTAGGCCTATACAAAACAATATTTCTATTTTACAGGCGTTCCCTATTTCGTAGCATGCTCGGTGAATCAACACGTAGTCATAAAAATAGCTATCTGCTGTATAACTTTTTCTTCCTCTAAACTATATATCAACTTCTTGCCACCGCAAACTAAAGACGACATTTTCAAGGCAGTCTAGTGGAAGAGATTGAGTAAAAAGGTCGTATGAGTTGTGAACTGAAAGGAGATACTACGTTTGTGAGACACTCAACTTTGTTTAGAAACGTTTGTTATCGTGATGCGCGCTTTTAGAACTTGTGAAAGGATCCCGAATGACGCCATTGTTTGTTCGCTAATATTGTAATAGAAGTTTAAAAGGAGACAATGTATCCATTGTCAAACTCGTGTTGTGGCATCCCCGCCTTGTCATTTGCTTCGACAGTTTGCTGAGTTACTACTATAAGTGATTCTCGAAAAATATTCATAGGTCAATTGATTTACTTTTTAAAGCCATTTATTTAAACAAGCAACATAAAATACAATATTTCCACTAGTAAAGCAAAAGCGATAGGCTACTCCGATGCATAGAGAAAACAATTGAAATACTTTTGATTTTGAAATTAACAGTAACTTTCTTTATCATGTTTAATTTTAAATGGAAATTGGGATACCCATTTAAGTGATCGTGCAAGGTTCTGTTGAAATTGCAATGTAGCAATTTATTTTCAAAGAGTAGCTCAAAGCCTATTAATGCTGCATTAGCCTACTCAGGGTTTCAGTCTTAGTGACCTTTTCAAATGAAGGTTTATTTTTTTCTTTCTCTAAACAGTTAATTCCTAAGCATTATTAAGCTTGGTACAGGTGGCAAGATTTAGACCTGTTGGTGTTACTAAGTCCTCAATGTTCTTTGCTAGAAAGCTGTAATGTGCACTTTTTTAACCCTGTCCTGCCCAGGCCAGTCCAGGGTGGCTTCAAGTTCACAGCAATTTCAAAGACAAACACTTGCTACCAATGGTTGTGGCCTACTTATTAGGCCCAAGTTCAAATATTGACAGGTGCCATTGAAACTTGGTTTGGTAGAACACCTCAACATTTGACGACATAAGCTAGGCCAATACCTGGCTCATTGTGGTACAGCAGACAACCACATTAGAGGAATTGTGTGGAATGTTGCCTGTAGTCTGTTTTTGACATTGATTCACTGTCTGAGTGCGCTGCTTTTAACCGGCTCTCCTGTTGACAATATTCTCGAGATGCGAACCCTTTTTTTTTTTTCTCCACTGGATTGGTCTGCCATGTGGTTATCATCTGGCGTAGCATTGTTCATATACTACAAAGGAGATAGTATTACAGTACCGCTGTTGCTTTTTGTTTTAGGTGAAAGGTGAAAGTCTCCTATTGAGAGTTGACTACAACCCCCAGGGACAGTGTGTTCCCGAAAATCTGGAGTAGTCCGCATAAAAATAAAGTTGTCAGTAGTAGCATGCATTCATGCCTCTTTGAATTCAGATATGAAGTGATGTGTTGACTGACAACCATGTGGTAACTTCTACAGAAGATCTTCTCACGCCTTTTATAATATTACAAAGGGATTCTGCTACGATGTCTGGTTCGTATTTGTATGTTACAGATGTTATATCTCCAAATGTGCCACAAAATAGATCCAGAAACATATACACTGCTCAAAAAAATAAAGGGAACACTTAAACAACACTGTAACTCCAAGTCAATCACACTTATGTGAAATCAAACTGTCCACTTAGGAAGCAAAACTGATTGACAATAAATTTCACATGCTGTTGTGCAAATGGAATAGACAACAGGTGGAAATTATAGGCAATTAGCAAGACACCCCCAATAAAGGAGTGGTTCTGCAGGTGGGGACCACAGACCACTTCTCAGTTCCTATGCTTCCTGGCTGATGTTTTGGTCACTTTTGAATGCTGGCGGTGCTTTCACTCTAGTGGTAGCATGAGACGGAGTCTACAACCCACACAAGTGGCTCAGGTAGTGCAGCTCATCCAGGATGGCACATCAATGCGAGATGTGGCAAGAAGGTTTGCTGTGTCTGTCAGCGTAGTGTCCAGAGCATGGAGGCGCTACCAGGAGACATGGAGGAGGCCGTAGGAGGGCATCAACCCAGCAGCAGGACCGCTACCTCCGCATTTGTGCAAGGAGGAGCACTGCCAGAGCCCTGCAAAATGACCTCCAGCAGGCCACAAATGTACATGTCTGCTCAAACGGTCAGAAACGGACTCCATGAGGGTGGTATGAGGGTCCGACGTCCACAGGTGGGGGTTGTGCTTATACAGCCCAACACCGTGCAGGACGTTTGGCATTTGCCAGAGAACACCACGATTGGCAAATTCGCCACTGGTGCTCTTCAGATGAAAGCAGGTTCACACTGAGCACATGTGACAGTCTGGAGACGTCATGGAGAACGTTCTGCTGCCTGCAACATCCTCCAGCATGACCGGTTTGGCGGTGGGTCAGTCATGGTGTGGGGTGGCATTTCTTTGGGGGGCCATGTGCTCGCCAGAGGTAGCCTGACTGCCATTTAGGTACCGAGATGAGATCCCCAGACCCCTTGTGAGACCATATGCTGGTGCGGTTGGCCCTGGGTTCCTCCTAATGCAAGACAATGCTAGACCTCATGTGGCTGGAGTGTGTCAGCAGTTCCTGCAAGAGGAAGGCATTGATGCTATGGACTGGCCCGCCCGTTCCCTAGACCTGAATCCAATTGAGCACATCTGGGACATCATGTCTCGCTCCATCCACCAACTCCTGGACAGTCGGATGCTTTAGTCCAGGTCTGGGAGGAGATCCCTCAGGAGACCATCCGCCACCTCATCAGGAGCATGCCCAGGCGTTGTAGGGAGGTCATAAAGGCATGTGGAGGCCACACACACTACTGAGCCTCATTTTGACTTGTTTTAAGGACATTACATCAAAGGATGTAATGTCAGCCTGTAGTGTGGTTTTCCACTTTGATTTTGAGTGTGACTCCAAATCCAGACCTCCATGGATTGATAAATTTGATTTCCATTGATAATTTTTGTGTGATTTTGTTGTCAGCACATTCAACTATGTAAAGAAAGTATTTAATAAGAATATTTAATTCATTCAGATCTAGGATGTGTTATTAGTGTTCCCTTTATTTTTTTGAGCAGTGTATTTTTTTTTATGACTATGCATGAAATAGGAGATGGACTACAAGATGGACCACAATGTGTCTATTTAAAAAAAAAATAATTACAAAATTAAAAGTAACAGCCAGTATCTGGTGTGGCCACCAGCTGCATTAAGTACTGCAGTGCATCTCCTACCCATGTGCTGCACCAGATTTGCTAGTTCTTGCTGTGAGATGTTACCGCACTCTTCCACCAAGGCACCTGCAAGTTCCTGGACATTTCTGGGGGGGTAATGGCCCTAGCACTCACCCTCCGTTCCAACAGGTCCCAGACATGCTAAATGGGATTGAGAGCCGGGCTATTCGCTGGCCATTGCAGAACACCGACATTCCTGTCTTGCCGAAAATCACGCACAGAACGAGCAGAAAAGTTGGTGATATTGTCATGCTGAAGGGTCCTGTCAGGATGAGCCTGAAGGAAGGGTACCATATGAGGGAGGAGGATGTCTTCCCTGTAACGCACAGCATTGAGATTGCCTGCAATGACAACAAGCTCAGTCCGATGATGCTGTGACACACCGCCCCAGACCATGACGGACCATCCACCTCCAAATCGATCCCGCTCCAGAGTACAGACCTCGGTGTAACACTCATTCCTTCGACGATAAACATGAATCCGACCATCACCCCTGGTGAGACAAAACCGCAACTCGTCAGTGAAGAGCAATTTTTGCCAGTCCTGTCTGGTCCAGCGACGGTGGGTTTGTACCCATAGGTGACGTTGTTGCCGGTGATGTAAGGCAGGTCCTCACCAGACAACAGGCCTACAAGCCTTCAGTCCAGCCTATTTCAGACAGTCTGAGCACTGATGGAGGGATTGTGCATTCCTGGTGTAACTCGGGCAGTTGTTGTTCCCATTCTGTACCTGTCCTGTAGTTGTGATGTTCGGATGTACTGATCCTCTGCAGGTGTTGTTACACGTGGTCTGCCACTTCGAGGATGATCAGCTGTCCGCCCTCTCTCCCTGTAGTGCAGTCTTAGGCGTTTCACAGTACGGACATGGCAATTTATTGCCCTAGCCACATCTGCAGTCTTTATGCCTCCTTGCAGCATGTCTAATGCATGTTCCTGCAGATGAGCAGGGACCCTGGGCATCTTTCTTTTGTTTTTTTTTCGGAGTCAGTAGGAAGGCCTCTTTAGTGTCCTACGTTTTCATCACTGTGACCTTAATCGCCTACCGTCTAAGTAGTTAGTGTCTTAAAGACCGTTCCCACAGGTGCATGTTCATTAATTGTTTATGGTTCATTGAACATGCATGGGAAACAGTGTTTAAACCCTTTACACCTTTACATTGAAGATCTGTGAAGTTATTTGGATTGTTACGAATTATTTGAAAGACAGGGTCCCGCAAAGGGACGTTTCTTTTTATTATCACGTTTCTATTCTTATCACTTGTGAATGATGCCCAGCATGTGCAGTAAGGCAACTTTTTCAAATCATAGTCACACACATGTAGCCTAGCCCATAGGCCTATATGTTTTGATAAGGTTGGTATCTAACTAAACAGGCCAAATTACTCCAAATGTAGCCTAGGTTCCCTGGAACACCGTTAGAGAACACAGCCTAGTGAAACATCTTCTTATAAACCCAGTCATTTCACAAATGCATGTGAACTGAGCCATTACAATGACAACTAAAATATACCAAAAAGCCTGGCTTTTTTTGCATGGCTTATTTCTTTGCATGGGGAAAAATATGGCTTTTCTTTATAAAAAGACATTTCATGCAATTCTACTACACTTTTATATGACTGGAGACACTAGCAGAATCTTTTTTTTTAAATGACAAATTACAGGGTAGCCTACTCTGCTGACACTGACAAATGGCTCAATAAAAACTACATTGTCCATATAATAGGCCTACAAGAAAGGGGCATCATATACTTTGTCTCTCCATCTAAATTGGAGGAGGAAATAATAAAAAAAAGTAAGTACCACTGACCCAACAATGATGATAAATAGTGAATCTGCGCACTCACCTGGGATATTGCCGATGCTCTCCGCTGGTGCCAATAAGATGGGCTATACTGTTGTTCGCTCAGTTAAATTGAGAATTTTGATAACTAAAAGACAGATGAGTTGTCTCATTATCTTCTCTTTACAGCATTTACTTTCCAAACCATGTTTTCCTGAAATTTGTATTTTGAAATATTGCCATATGCCTGGCTTGGCCTCTCCTACTTTTCAGACAGTCGCAATTTAACAATAACCTTCCCCAATTATGTCTGCATTTCCTTCCGACTATGCAATACGATTTACAATCAAATTATTTTCTGTGGCCAAATCCTGCTTTAGTAGCCTATTTTGTATAGACGAGTAGGCTATATAATTTTAATTCAATTTACTTTAGGAAAAGCTTCCCCTAGCCTTATGGATGCACTGCCTATGCTTGCATATTAATAACAACCTCATTCGCTATTTGAGTACAGGCTATGGATTACTTTGTTAGTTTTTTTTGTAGGCCATTCTAAATAAATGGTTCCATCCATAGGCTCTATGTAAAGACTAGATTAAATTAAGGGGTGAGAATTATCAAGTGCTTGTCAAATTGTGAATGAGAGACTGAAGTGTGTGCAGGCTGCGCAAGAAGCAGAGCTCATTGCTTTTTTCTTCAAATCATCCTTAGTCGCATCATGCAGGCTTTAGAAAGTATTAAAAATCTAAAAGTATAGCCTAATGCTTGTAGCACAACTGAAGTGTCATAAATAACTCTAAATGAAGCATATAGGAGGACCTGTTTCTTTGTTAATTGCTCAACACAGAATAGCCGCATGTGCGCACTCGTTTGGAAATCGTTTGGAGACAATATCAGTTTTATTCAGCTATGTTTATTTGTATTCCACATACTGTAAAATAATGCCACATAATTCTAAGCAAACCTTGTCTGCTAAATTAACTAGTGTAGCCCACAGCCATGTGGAATAGCCAGATCAGGGCCTAACATAAGGTAAACTCAGAATATTTTGTTCTTCTGAAATGGGCTACATTTTCTTTAGACCTGTCTAAAATAAATAATGGATTTATTGTGATGTAGGCTATATTAAATGGATATTAGACTTTTTAAAATATAGATGTTCCTACGGTCTGCATCAGTGGTTTGAAGGCTCTGTGGAAGCTAGGAGATGCTAAACGTGTTTGTTAATTAAAATGGTCAGTTACTTTGAGACCGACAGTTTCGTGACCCTCTTTCCATTTAACCAGCATCCTCACCCAAAGAGCACTGACTGACACCGGATGTCCGTGGACATATTTTTTTTAAACTCCAGGTGTCATGTCATAGCTGACACCTCATTCTTTCTGCAGACATTTATTATTATTATTAATTCAGACCAGATATTTAAGCGTTTATGGAAACCGTGGTCACCTAAAGGGGATTTTACTGAAATTCTTTACCAAACTTTGTACCTGCACAGTACTTCCAGTAAATGTGTTTTTGTAAAAATGTCTGTAAATTGTTAAGTAGTCCTTGTGCATAGAGTTGTATGGTTCGTTACTTTTAAATCAATTATTTATTTTTTTCGCCATAGATTTTAAGTTGCATTGCCGCTACCGTGGAATTGCCCATCAGTAACACGGGTCTTGTTGGCTCGTAACCAACCATGCTATTTTTTTTTTTTTTTTTTTTTGCGTTGTTCATAACTTGTTTTGTACATGGTGTTGCTGCTACTGTCTCTTATGACAGAAAAGAGCTTCTGGACATCAGAACTGCGATGGCTCACCTTAAACTGGACCAAGAGTTCTTCTTCAATGAGTCGGAGGGGAAGGATATAATACAGACACCAGGCCCAGATCCCCGTTATTCGCTGAAGAAGGAAATGCGGAAAGAGATCGGGGTGCCTTGTGCGGATCAGGCGATAAGTGGCTCATCTGCCTTTGCCTTCCATCCTGCTAGCTAACGTTCAATCGCCGGAAAATAAAATGGGACAAACTGACAGCATGTTTATCCTACCAACGGGACATAAAAAAACGGTAATATCTTATGTTTCACAGAGTCGTGGCTGAACGATGATATTAAGAACATACAGCTGCCGGGTTATACACTCTCTCGACAGAACAGCAGCCTCTGGTAAGACACGGGTCGGGGGCCTATGCATTTATATAAACAGCTGGTCCACAATATCTAAGGAAGTCTTGAGGTTTTGCTCGCCTGAGGTAGAGTATCTCATAAGCTGTAGACCACAATTCTCTAAGTAGATAGTTTCATCTGTATTTTTCATAGCTGTCTACAAACCACCACAGACCGACGCTGGCACTAAAACCGCTGTATACCGCCATAAGAAAACAGGGAAACACTCATCCAGAGGCGGTGCTCCTAGTGTCCGGGGACTTTAATGCAGGAAAAACTTAAATCAGTTTTACCTCATTTCTATCAGCATGTTAAACATGCAACCAGAGGGGAAAAAAATTCTAGACCACCTTTATTTCACACACAGAAACGCGCACCAAGCTCTCCCTCGATTCTTCTGATGGCATTGAGGAGTACACCACATCAGTCACTGGCTTTATCAATAATTGCATCGATGACGTTGTACCCACAGTGACCGTATGTACCCCAACCAGAAGCCATGGATTACAGGCAACATTCGCACTGAGCTCAAGGTTAGAGCTGCCGCTCCGACACTCGTCGGATGTGACGGGGCCTGCAAACTATTAGACTACAAAAGGTAACAGAGCCAAGAGCTGCCCAGTGACACGAGCCTACCAGATGAGTTAAATAACTTCTATGCTCGCTTCGAGGCAAGTAACACGGAAACATGCATGAGAGCATCAGCTGTTCCGGACGACTGTGTGATCACGCTCTCCACAGCCAATGTGAGGAAGACCTTTAAACGGGTCAACATTCACAAGACCGCAGGGTCAGACAGATTACCAGGACGTGTACTCTGAGCGTGCACTGGCCAACCTGGCAAGTGTCTTCACTGACATTTTCAACCGCTCCCTGTCTGAGTCTGTAATACCAACATGTTTCAAGCAGACCACCATAGTCCCAGTGCCCAAGAACACAAAGGTAACCTGCCTAAAAGACTACCAACTCATAGCACCCACGTCTGTAGCTATGAAATGCTTTGAAAGTCTGGTCATGGCTCATATCAACTACATTATCCCAGAAACCCTAGAACCCTTCCAATTTGCATAAATGCACCAGCAGATCCACAGATGAATCTGTATTGCACATTCCACACTGCAGTTTCACACCTGGACAAAAGGAAGACTTATGTGAGAATGCTAATTCATTGACTACAGCTCAGCGTCCAACACCATAGTGCCCTCAAAGCTCATCACTAAACTAAGGACCTCAGGACTAAACACCTCCCTCTGCAACTGGATCCTGGACTTCCTGACAGGCTGGCCCCAGGTGGTAAGGGTAGGTAAAAACACATCTGCCAAGTTGATCCTCAGCATGGGGGCCCCTCAGGGGGTGTGTGTTCAGTCCCCTCCTGTACTCCCTGTTCACTCATGACTGCACAGCCAGGCACAACAGTGGTAGGCCTGATCGCCAACAACGATGAGACAGCCTATCGGGAGGGATTCAGAGACCTGACCGTGTGGTGCAAGAGCAACAACCTCTCCCTCAATGTGATCAAGACAAAGGAGATGATTGTGGACTACAGGAAAAGGAGGACCGATTATGCCCCCATTCTCATCGACGGGGCTGTTGTGGAGCAGAATAAGCGCTTCAAGTTCCTTGGCATCCACGTCACCAACAAAATAACATGGTCCAAGCACGCCACGACAGTCGTCAAGAGGGCACGACAAAACCTATTTCCCCCTTAGGAGACTGAAAAGATTTGGCATTGCTCCTCAGATCCTCAAAAGGTTCTACAGCTGCACCTCCGAGAGCATGGTGGTTGCATCACTTCCTGGTATGGCAACTGCTCGGCCTCCGATTGCAAGGCACTCTAGAGGGTAGTGCGTATTGACCAGTACATCACCGGGGCCAAGCTTCCTGCCATCCAGGACCTCTGTACCAGGCTGTGTCAGAGGAAGGCCTTAAAAATCGTAAAAGAAACCAACCACCCTAGTCATTGACTGTTCTCTCTGCTACTGCATGGGAAGCGGTAACGGAGTGCCAGGTCCAAGAGGCTCCTAAATAGCTTCTACCCCCAAGCCTTAAGACTCCTGAACAGCTAATCAAATGGCTATCCAGACTATTTGCATCCCCCCACCTCTGGAATGCTGCTGCTACTCTGTTATTATCTATGCATAGTCTTAAAGTGACTATCTATATGTAGGGTTGGCTATATGACTCTATATATCGTGTGATGATTAAACGTCTATGGTATCCTATTTTGCTCTATCGTTTATTTTGTTGTCGCAAATCACACTTTACAGCAATATTTTTTTGTCAATTAGACGACGGTTTGCGTTCTTCCACGTGCCGTGTGGAAGAATTTGCATCGCAAACAAACATGGAGGAGAGTGAATGTGACAGATCACGGCGACAAGGAACTTGTACAAAAGAGGGGCTACTTCGGTCCGATGGACGTGGTTTGTGAAGTCTGACACTGACCAGAAAAACGTCCTCTGCTAAATATTCCTCAGGCCGGTACTGACAACGGGCTCAAACACCACTAACCTCTTTTACCACCTACGCAAGAATCATGTGAAACAGTATGGAGAGAGTCTACAGATGAGCCCAACAAAAGTACATTCGAGCGCTCAACACAAACCCCCCGACTCTGACGTTGCAAGAGGCTTTTGCCCACGGCACACCATATGGCAAAGAATCACGAATATGGAATGAGAACAGCTGCCGTTACAACTTACATCTACAAAGATTACACGGTCGAGTAACGAGGGTTTCGTGAATTGGTGATAACACTCGACCCAATGTACCAAATGCAAATTGATATGTGACACATTAATGCCAAAATAACACGCAAGACAGCCCCCCCCCCCCTAAAAAAAAGTGTATTGTCAGCCACCAATTGTGCAAGTTCTCCCACTTAAATTGAGAGGCCTGTAATTTTCATCATAGGTACACTTCTATGACAGACAACTCAAGAACTATGACAGACAAAATGAAGGGAAAAAAATCCAGAAAATCACATGGTATGATTTTTTATTTTTTATGAATTTATTTGCAAATTATGGTGGAAAATAAGTATTTGGTCAATAACAAAAGTTTCTCAATACTTTTTATATACCCTTTGTTGGCAATGACAGAGGTCAAACGTTTTCTGTAAGTCTTCACAAGGTTTTCACACACTGTTGCTGGTATTTTGGCCCATTCCTCCATGCAGATCTCCTCTAGAGCAGTGACGTTTTGGGGCTGTTGCTGGGCAACACGGACTTTCAACTCCCTCCAAAGATTTTGTATGGGGTTGAGATCTGGAGACTGGCTAGGCCACTCCAGGACCTTGAAATGCTTCTTACAAAGGCACTCCATCGATGCCCAGGCGGTGTGTTTGGTATCATTGTTATGCTGAAAGACCCAGCCACGTTTCATCTTCAATGCCCTTTCTGAAATTTCACGATACATCACCCCACTCATTCTGTACTTTACACAGATCAGTCGTCCTGGTCCCTTTACAGAAAAACAGCCCCAACGCATGATGTTTCCACCCCCATGCTTCACAGTAGGAATGGTGTTCTTTGGATGCAACTCAGCATTCTTTGTCCTCCAAACATGACGAGTTAAGTTTTTACCAAAAAGTTATATTTTGGTTTCATCTGACCATATGACATTCTCCCAATCTTCTGGATCATCCAAATGCTTTCTAGCAAACTTCAATGGGCCTGGACATGTACTGGCTTAAGCAGGGGCACTACAGGATTTGAGTCCCTGGCGGCGTAGTGTGTTACTGATGGTAGGCTTTGTTACTTTGGTCCCAGCTCTCTGCAGGTCATTCACTAGGTCCCCTCGTGTGGTTCTGGGATTTTTGCTCACCGTTCTTGTGATCATTTTGACCCCACGGGGTGAGATCTTGCGTGGAGCCCCAGATCGAGGGAGATTATCAGTGGTCTTGTATGTCTTCCATTTCCTAATAATTGCTCCCACAGTTGATTTCTTCAAACCAAGCTGCTTACCTATTGCAGATTCAGTCTTTCCAGCCTGGTGCAGGTCTACAATTTTGTTTCTGGTGTCCTTTGACAGCTCTTTGGTCTTGGCCATAGTGGAGTTTGGAGTGTGACTGTTTGAGGTTGTGGACAGGTGTCTTTTATACTGATAACAAGTTCAAAAATGTGCCATTAATACAGGTAACGAGTGGAGGACAGAGGAGCCTCTTACAGGTCTGTGTTACAGGTTTGTTTGTAGGTGACCAAATACCTATTTTCCACTAATTTGCAAATAAATTCATAAAAAATCCTATTTTTTTTAAATGTAATTATTATTTTTTTTTTCCCCTTCTCATTTAGTCTGTCATAGTTGAAGTGTACCTATGATAAATTACAGGCCTCTTCTTTTTAAGTGGGAGAACTTGCACAATTGGTGGCTGACTAAATACTTTTTTGCACACACACACATATATATATATATATATATATATATATGATATTTTTAGACCTATATTTTTGCAGATTTTTAGACATTCATATTCTGTTATGCTTAATTTGAAATTTGCACCAAGGTTCTAAATAAAAGGAGAAAGAATCAAATATTAGTAAGTACCTTTTTTATATGTTGAGTATAATTCAAAAGGTAATTAGAAGTAGGCCTTTACATGTGGTCATTTTATATAAACTATTTATTCATTGATATTACAGAATGTGCAATATCGTGATATGTATCGTTATCGGGATATGAAATTACCTATATCGTGATATGAGATTTTGGCCAGATTGCCCAGCCCTACCTACATGCACATATTACCTTGACACCGGTGCCCCCCGCACATTGACTCAGTACCGGTTCCCCCTGTATATAGCCCCGCTATTGTTATTTACTGCTGCTCTTTAATAATTTGTTATTCTTATGTCTCTTTTTTTAGGTATTTTCTAGAACTGCCTTGTTGGGTAAGGGCTTGTAAGTAAGCCTTTCGCTGTAAGGTCTACACCTGTTGTATTCGGCGCATGTGACAAATAACATTTGATTTAATTTGCTGCGGTGCACACAGACCAATTGCTCTAGTTTTTACAAACTTGTGATTATCATGCGGCGGATTCTTGTCCTGTCAGCTTTGAAGTACAATGACCGCATTCATCCCAAACCATTCAAGGGAATCTAGAAATGGAGGCATGTGGTGTGGAAACTCTTGGTCCTCTCTCTCTCTTTCGTCTCGAATGTTCGGCATCTCTCACATGAGAATCTAGCATTTTCCATTTCAGATTACGGAGCTCTCGCTCTCCTGTTCTTTCTTCCTCCCTCCCTTCTCACACCACTCTGTGGAACAGGGCCAAGGGTGCACTGCCTCTCCACCACGGCCCGCCTGCTCCGCTCATCTTTGGCGGGGGTTACTAACGGCCAAATCCCTCAGGCCACAGCAAGTCAGTGAGCCTTTATTTACACAACACTTCTACCAAGGCTCTGACCACGGCCTGGTCAAACAGGAAATCGGCACTCGGGCAGGGTCGAGCTGTAAGGTATTAGCGCGTCATTGGCAAGAGCCCCATTCCGTTGAGTGGAAAGTTAGAGCTTACCTCTGTCTCTGTAAACGGAGAAATGAGCTAAAGCTCATGAGATTAAGGGTATTTAATGCTTTCCATTGATAGTTAGATGCTAAATGGATATTAGTCCAAATTGTTTTGTAGCATTTCGGTGTGAAGGCGTGGTGATTTTAAATAGTTTGCGAAGAAAATCAATAGTCCCTTTAAAAAAAAAAGGATGATAATGTAAAGCCACAGTGGGATTGGAGTGCTGTAACGAACTGTTGATATTTTTATATGTACAGTGCCTTGCGAAAATATTCGGCCCCCTTGAACTTTGCGACCTTTTGCCACATTTCAGGCTTCAAACATAAAGATATAAAACTGTATTTTTTTGTGAAGAATCAACAAGTGGGACAAAATCATAAAGTGGAACGACATTTATTGGATATTTCAAACTTTTTTAACAAATCAAAAACTGAAAAATTGGGCGTGCAAAATTATTCAGCCCCCTTAAGTTAATACTTTGTAGCGCCACCTTTTGCTGCGATTACAGCTGTAAGTCGCTTGGGGTATGTCTCTATCAGTTTTGCACATCGAGAGACTGACATTTTTTCCCATTCCTTCTTGCAAAACAGCTCGAGCTCAGTGAGGTTGGATGGAGAGCATTTGTGAACAGCAGTTTTCAGTTCTTTCCACAGATTCTCGATTGGATTCAGGTCTGGACTTTGACTTGGCCATTCTAACACCTGGATATGTTTATTTTTGAACCATTCCATTGTAGATTTTGCTTTTTATTTTGGATCATTGTCTTGTTGGAAGACAAATCTCCGTCCCAGTCTCAGGTCTTTTGCAGACTCCATCAGGTTTTCTTCCAGAATGGTCCTGTATTTGGCTCCATCCATCTTCCCATCAATTTTAACCATCTTCCCTGTCCCTGCTGAAGAAAAGCAGGCCCAAACCATGATGCTGCCACCACCATGTTTGACAGTGGGGATGGTGTGTTCAGCTGTGTTGCTTTTACGCCAAACATAACGTTTTGCATTGTTGCCAAAAAGTTCAATTTTGGTTTCATCTGACCAGAGCACCTTCTTCCACATGTTTGGTGTGTCTCCCAGGTGGCTTGTGGCAAACTTTAAACGACACTTTTTATGGATATCTTTAAGAAATGGCTTTGTGCAATATACGACTGATTGTTGTCCTATGGACAGAGTCTTCCACTTCAGCTGTAGATCTCTGCAGTTCATCCAGAGTGATCATGGGCCTCTGATCAGAGATGCAGCCAAGTCTTCTCCTTGTATGAGCTGAAAGTTTAGAGGGACGGCCAGGTCTTGGTAGATTTGCAGTGGTCTGATACTCCTTCCATTTCAATATTATCGCTTGCACAGTGCTCCTTGGGATGTTTAACCTTTCTGATCTCCCCATCCCGGATCCGGGATCGTGAATACAGACTCAAGCTCATCACCATAACGCAACGTTAACTATTCATGAAAATCGCAAATGAAATAAATATGCTAGCTCTCAAGCTTAGCCTTTTGTTAACAACACTGTCATCTCAGATTTTCAAAATATGCTTCTCAACCATTGCAAAACAAGCATTTGTGTAACAGTATTGATGGCTAACGTAGCATTTAGCATTAGCATTCAGCTGGCAACATTTACACAAAACAGAAAAGCATTAAAAAAAATCATTTACCTTTGAAGAACTTCAGATGTTTTCAATGAGGAGACTCTCAGATAGCAAATGTTCAGTTTTTCCTGAAAGATTATTTGTTTAGGACAAATCGCTCCGTTTTCTGCGTCACGTTTAGCTATGAAAAAACCCCTGTATCCAGGATTGTGTAAATCTATCAGCAAGCTCATTAGCATAACACAACGTTAACTATTTATGAAAATCGCAAATGAAATGAAATAAATATGCCATCTCTCAAGCTTAGCCTTTTGTGAACAACACTGTCATCTCAGATTTTCAAAATATGCTTCTCAACCATAGGAAAACAGGAGAGAGTTTGCTGCACTGAAAGTAAAGGGGCTGAATAATTTTGCACGCCCAATTTTTCAGTTTTTGATTTGTTAAAAAAGTTTGAAATATCCAATAAATGTCGTTCCACTTCATGATTGTGTCCCACTTGTTGTTGATTCTTCACAAAAAAAATAGTTTTATATCTTTATGTTTAAAGCCTGAAATGTGGCAAAAGGTCGCAAAGTTCAAGGGGGCCGAATACTTTCGCAATGCACTGTATGAATGTGCGTTATAACATTTGGGGTTTAGACCTAATGGTTCTTCACCACTGGATGACAATTTATCTTGTGACACGAAGTCTTTTTGAGCTGAGGTATGAACCGAACCATGACGCATGGATTTAGGAAACCTTTGCACGCCTGCATTTTATTTGAATGTTAAGACCGCAGGTTTGGCGCTTTGTTTGATGCTACATGTAGAGAGACCCGTACAGAGCTATTCTCTTTTTGATCATGGTTTATGAATGGCTTTTTGACAAATGCACATGCAGTTTGAAATTAAACTAGGTGAAAATTGGGTCTGATTTTATCAAATATGACTTGGAAATTGTCCTCTACCATGTTTTTAGGATTCATAGCCCAGACTCGGATACTTAGGTGCAATCTGTAAATGTAATTTCCAAATAAAAGTGCTGACCCTGGTTTTATTTGTAAATGGGAGTGATGGGTCTTGGCAAATAAAGGGATTCTACTATCTGTGGTTGACTCTGCAGTGTGTTGGTGGGAGCCTCATGGAAACTTGGCAGGTTAGGAAAGCCTGGTCCCACATCTGTTTGTGCTATATGGTTACAGTTAGGCATGAGAATGACCATAGGAGTTGGCAAGACAGCACAAACAGATTTGGGACCGGGCTATGGCTAGTTTTGAAGCCATTTTAGCAGACTGTCTGTCTTTCGGTCCTGTTGACCGGGAGGCTGCAGTCACCGAGCCATGCCTGCAGTGCGGACAACCTTCCCTCACATTCACCCCTCCCCAATGTCCCATCTCTCTCTATGACCCTGTACAGTGTGTTCGTGACCCAGCACATTTGATTTCCTCTCGGGTCACCTGCTGTCCTCGAATGCCTCTCTCCCCACCAAAGTCACCTTTGTGTCCAAAGCGGAATGGGGATTGAGGGTGAAAGATGGGTCTGTGTCCGTGCGGGGCTAATTATAGAAGGATGGATCGCTTTGCAGTTACCTCCACCTCCCCACCCCCTACACTCAGTCCACAACTAGCCACCTCAGTCACACTAGTCTGGATTGACCTCCCTGCTATCCTTGCAGTAAAATACATCTATTATGCTTCCCCCCCTGCCCCTTTACTACAACATCATCCAGAGCTATTTGTAGCTAATGCTGTTGAATTATCAATGAGGCATCAGCGCTTAACAAATCACAACACGCACGCACACACACAGCCTATTCAATAACTGAATAGTGCATGGCAGTTTTTGAGTTTTTTTTTCTGTATGCCAAAGGTTGTTGCACTAGGCTAGAGTATCCATACTGTGCTAATTCAGGAGAGAATAAATATGCTACAGGGATGGTGCTGCTGATTTCCTCCAATTTATGGGAATTTTCACATCCCTGAGACTGGAAGCCTGTTGGTTTTGGTCCTGAGAATTCAAGGTGGATTCAAGAGGGGCTTTTCAGGAGAGTGCAACGTTACAGAATTGCGTCTTCCTGAATGTTCTATCTCAAAGTGCGCTCTATTTGAATTAGATTTATGTCAATTGCCAGGTTAGAAAGTCCCACTTCACTGAATACACTACATCTAGAAGTAGAGTTGCTGGTATTGTGACAGTGTAAACCCTCTGGTCATTTCTAACTGTAAACGATTGAAACTGAGTTAGCATGCTGCTTTCATACACCTATAGCAGTTTAAATCCCTAGTCTTCTAAAGAATTCCCTTAACTTTAGCTTTAGAGGATATGTTTCTGGCCCAGGCCTTGGAGTGGGAATGGGCTAGGCATTGTATCTGAAGCAGGCCTATGAGTGGGTAGGGGCTAGGGGTTGTATCTGGAACAAGCCTAGGAGTGGGAAAGGTTTAAAAGCCTGGCTTCAGGACTTGGGATAGTGTGCTTAATACAGATCCCAGTTGTCAAGCTGACAATCTCTGGGGCTTTCACTTCCTTGAAGTCTTAACACTCTTAACCTGAGTAGACTGGAGAGTCTATTGTTTGCGTGCCTTTTCAGACCTGGGTTTCAAATAGAGGTTGACCGATTATGATTTTTCAACGCCGATACAAGATTTTATTAGGGGACCGAAAAAGCTGAATCCGATTAATCCACTTATTTTAATTTGTATTTATTTATTTGTAATAATGACAATTACAACAATACTGAATGAACACTTAACTTAATACATTAATAAAATCAATTTAGCCTCAAATAAATAATGAAACATGTTCAATTTGGTTTAAATAATGCAAACACAAAGTGTTGGCGAAGAAAGTAAAAGTGCAATATGTGCCATGTAAGAAAGCTAACGTTTCAGTTCCTTGCTCGGAACAGGAGAACATATGAAAGCTGGTGGTTCCTTTTAACATGAGTCTTCAATATTCCCAGGTAAGAAGTTTTAAGTTGTAGTTATTATAGGACTATTTCTCTCTATACCATTTTGTATTTCATTAACCTTTGACTATTGAATATTCTTATAGGCACTTTAGTATTGCCAGTAAGAAGTATAGCTTCCATCCCTCTCCTCGATCCTCCCTGGCATCAAACAAGGAAAACATTGACAACAGCCACCCTCGAAGCAGCGTTACCTTTGCAGAGCAAGGGGAACAACTACTCCAAGTCTCAGAGCGAGTGTTTGAAACGCTATTAGCGCGCACCCCGCTAACTAGCTAGCCATTTCACATCAGTTACACCAGCCAAATCTTGGGAGTTGATAGGCTTGAAGTCAAACAGCGCAATGCTTGAAGCATTGTGAAGAGCTGCTGGGCAAAACGCACGAATGTGCTGTTTGAATGCTTACGAGCCTGCAGGGTGCCTACCACCGCTCAGTCACTGCTCTATCAAATCATAGACTTAAATATAATAGCACACAGAAATACGGGTCTTAGGTCATTAATGTGGTCGAAACTATCATTTTGAAAACAAAACGTTTATTCTTTCAGTGAAATACGGAACCGTTCCGTATTATATCTAACGGGTGGCATCCCTAAGTCTAAATATTGCTGTTACATTGCACAACCTTCAATGTTATGTCATAATTACAGTGCCTTGCGAAAGTATTCGGCCCCCTTGAACTTTGCGACCTTTTGCCACATTTCAGGCTTCAAACATAAAGATATAAAACTATTTTTGTGAAGAATCAACAACAAGTGGGACACAATCATGAAGTGGAACAATATTTATTGGATATTTCAAACTTTTTTAACAAATCAAAACTGAAAAATTGGGCGTGCAAAATTATTCAGCCCCCTTAAGTTAATACTTTGTAGCGCCACCTTTTGCTGCGATTACAGCTGTAAGTCGCTTGGGGTATGTCTCTATCAGTTTTGCACATCGAGAGACTGAAATTTTTTCCCATTCCTCCTTGCAAAACAGCTCGAGCTCAGTGAGGTTGGATGGAGAGCATTTGTGAACAGCAGTTTTCAGTTCATTCCACAGATTCTCGATTGGATTCAGGTCTGGACTTTGACTTGGCCATTCTAACACCTGGATATGTTTATTTTTGAACCATTCCATTGTAGATTTTGCTTTATTTTGGATCATTGTCTTGTTGGAAGACAAATCTCCGTCCCAGTCTCAGGTCTTTTGCAGACTCCATCAGGTTTTCTTCCAGAATGGTCCTGTATTTGGCTCCATCCATCTTCCCATCAATTTTAACCATCTTCCCTGTCCCTGCTGAAGAAAAGCAGGCCCAAACCATGATGCTGCCACCACCATGTTTGACAGTGGGGATGGTGTGTTCAGCTGTGTTGCTTTTACGCCAAACATAACGTTTTGCATTGTTGCCAAAAAGTTCAATTTTGGTTTCATCTGACCAGAGCACCTTCTTCCACATGTTTGGTGTGTCTCCCAGGTGGCTTGTGGCAAACTTTAAACGACACTTTTTATGGATATCTTTAAGAAATGGCTTTGTGCAATATACGACTGATTGTTGTCCTATGGACAGAGTCTTCCACCTCAGCTGTAGATCTCTGCAGTTCATCCAGAGTGATCATGGGCCTCTTGGCTGCATCTCTGATCAGTCTTCTCCTTGTATGAGCTGAAAGTTTAGAGGGACGGCCAGGTCTTGTTAGATTTGCAGTGGTCTGATACTCCTTCCATTTCAATATTATCGCTTGCACAGTGCTCTTTGGGATGTTTAAAGCTTGGGAAATCTTTTTGTATCCAAATCCGGCTTTAAACTTCTTCACAACAGTATCTCGGACCTGCCTGGTGTGTTCCTTGTTCTTCATGATGCTCTCTGCGCTTTTGACGGACCTCTGAGACTATCACAGTGCAGGTGCATTTATACGGAGACTTGATTACACACAGGTGGATTGTATTTATCATCATTAGTCATTTAGGTCAACATTGGATCATTCAGAGATCCTCACTGAACTTCTGGAGAGAGTTTGCTGCACTGAAAGTAAAGGGGCTGAATAATTTTGCACACCCAATTTTTCAGTTTTTTTATTTGTTAAAGAAGTTTGCAATATCCAATAAATGTCGTTCCACTTCATGATTGTGTCCCACTTGTTGTTGATTCTCCACAAAAAAATACAGTTTTATATCTTTATGTTTGAAGCCTGAAATGTGGCAAAAGGTCGCAAAGTTCAAGGGGGCCCGAATACTTTCGCAAGGCACTGTATGTACAATTCTGGCAAATGAGTTCTCAGCGAGCCAGGCGGCCTAAACTGTTGCATATACCCTGACTCTGCGTGCAATGAACGCAAGAGAAGTGACACAATATCACCTGGTTAATATTCCCTGCTAACCTTTATTTTAGTTAATATGCAGGTTTAAAAATATATACTTCTGTGTATTGATTTTAAGAAAGGCATTGATGTTTATGGTTAGGTACACGTTGGAACAACGACAGTCCTTTTTCGCGAATGCGCACCGCATCGATTTATATACATCGCAGGACATGCTACATAAAGTAGTAATATCATCAACCATGTGTAGTTGTCACTAGTGATTTATGATTGTTTTTTATAAGAAGTTTAATGCTAGCTAGCAACTTAACTTGGCTTCTTACTGCATTCGCGTAACTCCTCGTGGATTGCAATGAGAGGCAGGTGGTTAGAGCGTTGGACTAGTTAACCGTGCACCTCAGCCGCGCTCAAGGTTCTAAACGACATAACTGCCATCGATAAGAGACATTACTGTGCAGCCGTATTCATCGACCTGGCCAAGTCTTTCTACTCTGTCAATCACAACATTCTTATTGGCAGACAGCCTTGGTTTCTCAAATGATTGCCTCGCCTGGTTTACCAACTACTTCTCTGAGTTCAGTGTGTCAAATCAGAGGGCCTGTTGTCCAGTCCTCTGACAGTCTCTATGGGTGTGCCACAGGGTTCAATTCTTGGGCCGACACTCTTTTCTGTATACATAAATGATGTTACTATTGCTGCTGGTGATTCTCTGATCCACCTCTACGCAGACGACACCATTCTGTATACTTCTGGCCCCACACTGTGTTAACTAATTTCCAGACGAGCTTCATTGCCATACAACTCTCCTTCCGTGGCCTCCAACTGCTCTTAAACACAAGCAAAACTAAATGCATGCTATTCAATCTGCCTGCACCTGCTTGCCCGTCCAGCATCACTACTCTGGACGGCTCTGACTTAGAATACGTGGACAACTACAAATACCTGGGTGTCTGGTCAGACTAAACTCTCCTTCCAGACTCACATTAAGCATCTTCAATCAAAAATTACATCTAAAATTGGCCTTCATATAGTGCAACAAAGCATCCTTCACTCATGCTGCCAAACACCCTCGTAAAACTGACCATCCTACTGATCCTCGACTTCGGTGATGTCATCTATAAAATAGCCTCCAACACTCTACTCAACAAACTGGATGCAGTCTATCACAGTGCCATCCGTTTTGTCACCAAAGCCCCATACACTACCCACCATTGCGACCTGTACGCTCTCGTTGGTTGGCCCTTGCTTCATACTCGTCGACAAACCCACTGGCTACAGGTTATCTACAAGTCTCTCCTCGGTAAAGCCCCGCCTTATTACTGGTCACCACAGCAGCACCCACTCGTAGCACGCGCTCCAGCAGGTATATCTCAGTGGTCACCCCCAAACCCAATTCCTCCTTTGGTTGTCTTTCCTTCCAGTTCTCTGCTGCCCATGACTGGAACAAATTGCAAAAATCTCTGAAGCTGGAGACTCATCTCCCTCACTAGCTTTAAGCACCAGCTGTCAGAATAGCTCAAAGATCACTGCACCTGTACATAGATGGGCTATCTTACCTACCTCATCCCCATACTGTTATCTATTTATTTTGCTCCTTTGCACCCCAGTATTTCTACTTGCACATTCATCTTCTGCCAATCTACTATTCCAGTGTTTAATTGCTATATTGTAATTACTTTGCCACCATGGCCTATTTATTGCCTTCACTCCCTTATCTTACCTCATTTGCAGTCACTGTATATAGACTTTGTTTTGTTTTTTTTCTACTGTATTATTGACTGTTTTGTTTATTCCATGTGTAAGTCTGTATGTGTTGAATTGCTACGCTTTATCTTTGCCAGGTCGCAATTGCAAATGAGAACTTGTTCTCAACTAGCCTACCTGGTTAAATAAAGGTGAAATAAAAAATAAAATAAATAGGAAGTGTTACCATTTCAAGTCTTAAATCTCCTTTTCGGATATGGAAAGTCACGCTTTTTTCTTTAAAAAGATCATATTTACATATCGATCTATCATCTTAGACCTGGACTGGTGACGTTATCTGGCTTCACTGCCCCGTGTTTTTCTAGGAAGAGCTTTCTCTGAATTGTGTACGTTATAGCGAACTCATAGCTTTCCCCCCATAACAAGGGGAAGCCATTGTCTACAGCCAAACTAAGCTACACTGAACAAAAATATAAATGCAACCGTTTCAAAGATTTTAGAGTTGTAAGTTTGTATCAGGAAATCAGTCAATTGAAATAAATCCATTATGCCCTGATCTATGGATTTCACATCACTGGGAGTACATATATGCATCTTTGTCACAGATACCTTAAAAGTGTGGATCAGAAAACCAGTCAGTATCTGGGGGTGACTACCATTTGCCTCATGCAGTGTGACACCTCTCCTTCGCATAGAGTTGATCAGGCTGTTTCTTGTGGAATGTTGTCCCACTCCTTCAATGGCTGTGAGAAGTTGCTGGATGTTGGGGCCTCCCGAGTGGTGCAGTGGTCTAAGGCGCTGCTTCGCAGTGCTTGAGACGTCACTACAGACCTTAGTTCGATCCCAGGCTGTGTCACAGCCGCCCGTGACCTGGAGGTTCATGAGGCGACACACAATTGGCCCAGTGTTGTCTGGGTTAGGGGAGGGTTTTCCGGCCAGGATTTCCTTGTCCCATCGCACTCTAGCGACTCCTTGTGGAGGGTTGGGTGCCTGGAAGCTGACTTCGTCTGCAATGTTTCCTCCGTGACGGAGTGGCTGGCATCCAGGTTAAGCGAGCAGTGTCAAGAAGCAGTGCTGCTTGGCAGGGTTGTTTCAGAGGACGCATGGCTATCAACCTTCGCCTTCCCCGAGTCCAGTCGCTGCAACTCCCCTATGGGAAAGACTAACTACCAATTTGCTATCACAAAATCAGGGAGAAAAAGGTAAAAAGAAACTGTTGCTGGATATTGGCAGGAACGTGCTGTCGTACACGTCAATGCAGGACATGGAAGAACTGGGACATTTTCATCTTCCTGGATTTGTGTACAGATTCTTGCGACATGGGGGATTATGTTTAAACATGAGGTGATGGTGGATGAATGGCACGACAAAGGGCCTCAGGATCTCGTCACTGTCTGTAGCTTATGCCTGCCCATACCATAATCCCTCCCCCACCATGGGCCACTTTGTTCACAACGTTGACATGAGCAAACTGCTTTCCCACTTCACGCCATACATGCTATCTGCCAGGTACAGTTGAAACCGGTATTTATTTGTGAAGAGCACACTTCTCCAGCATGCCAGTGGCCATCGAAATCTGTTTTTCGGCGTCGTAACAGTCAGGTCAAGACCCTGGTGAGGACGATGAGCACTCACATGAGCTTCCCTGAGACGGTTTCTGACATTTTGTGCAGAAATTATTTTGTAAAAACCCAGTTTGTCAGCTGTCCGAGTGGCTGGTCTCCGATGATCCCACAGGTGAAGAAGCCGGATGTGGAGAGGCTGGCTTGGTTACACGTGGTTTGTGGTTTTTGAGGCCGGGCTGTTTCGCAGCCAGCTGTTATTGGGAGAACCGTGAGGCGACGGGTAATTGGCCCAGTGTCGTCCGGGTTAGGGACGGTTTGGCCGGCCGGGATGTCCTTGTCACATCACGCTCTAGCGACTCCTGTGGGAGGCCCGGCGCATGCACGCTGACACGGTTGCAAGGTGTACAGTATTTCCTCCGACACATTGGTGCGGCTGGCTTCCAGGTTAAGCGTCAAACAGTGCAGCTTGGCGGGGTTGTGTTTCGGAGAACACACAACTCTCGACCTTCACCTTTCCAGAGTCCCATCGCTGCAACTCCCATATGGCCAAGACTAACTACCAATTGGCTATGACGAAAAAGGGGGTAAAACAATTACGGAGGCGGCTTATGGTAGAGAGATGAACATTGAATTCTCTGGCAACAGCTCTGGTGGACATTCCTGCAGTCAGCATGCCAATTGCACAATCTCTCAATTTGAGACATCTGTGGCGTTGTGACAACTTCACATCTTATTGTCCCCAGCACAAGGTGCTGTGTAATGATTGCTGTTTTAATCAGCATCTTGATTTGCCGCACCTGTGAGATCGATGGATTATCTTAGCAAAGGATGCTCGGTAATAGTGGTGTAAATTTGTGTGCAAAATTTGAGAAATAAAAGCTTTGTGCATGGAACAATTCTGATCTTTTAATTCAGCTCATGAAACACGGGACTAACACTTTACATGTTGCGTTTTTTATATTTTTGTTCAGAAAAGTTGATCCTTCTCTTGTCAATCCCCTACATTTATCCTGTATGTGAATACTTTGTTGCAGTGTATTCAACTTGTGCAGGGCACCAACAAGTAACCTGAATTTTACAATTTTATATTTTGAACATGGCTCAGGTTAACCACTCTTCTGTTAGTTTTCCTAAGTAAAAGTAGCTAGTAAGTTTACACTCCATATTTTATTAACATCACACGCCATATCCCGGGGATCTGCAAGAATGTTTCTGTATAAACCTAGATCGTCTGACTCATGCACTTGACTTGCCCTGAAATGACTGAACCACATACAACTTTCTTTTTAGCTGTTGACAGCGCTGTATTCTGTGCGTTCTGCGGTCAAACAGACCAGCTGGATTGTGAACCCCCCCCCCCCCCCTCAGTTTTTTCCAATGTCTTCAGTTTTCTGGCTGAGTGGGGTGACTGGTGGGCGAGTGCTGCCATTGGCCCATCATCCTCCCAGGCCAATTATGGAGGGGCTGGCTGGAGGGGGAGAAGCAGCGGAGGGTTACCTTTAGCCTGGAAACGAGTCCCAGCCAAGCCATGTGATGCCTGTGGCATGTCCCTAACCCCCGGCCAGCTGACTGAGGCGCGCACATATGCGCCTTACGTGTGTGTGATATACATGCATACAGACGCTTGTATGCACATACCACACACTTAGGAGAGTGGGCAGGTTGATATGGAAACAAAGATAAGAGTGGGGCTGAGAGGGAAATGACAATGGTTTTAAGTATAGCGAGCATTCGGCTGTGGTAGTTACCCAAGTCTTAAGAATTCCACCATTTTGTTTGACCTAAGCAGTTTTCCATATCTAGAGGTTGTTCAGGAAAAACTGCAACATTTACCCTCTACCTCTTCTTTGTTATAATCTCTAATTTCCCTGGCTGTGTGTGTGTGTGTCAGGCCCCGGGGAAGACCATTCACCAGCTATTCCTGTGAATGGTCTACCCCGGGGCCTGTTTGTGAGATTAGATTCTTCTTCATTAACATGTTTCAGATGTGATGGCTCTGCCATTAGCAACATTAGCATCCTGGACTAAATCTTCAATCACTATGATGGGGATCTATTCGGGCTTTTGTGGTTGGGGCTGGCACGGTAATTCTATAATCGTGTAACTGACGATAATGGATTAAGACATCATGAAAATAAATGTTTTAATACATACATTTTAGAATTTATAGTAGTCGAAGTTTACTTAGACCTTAGCCAACTACATTTCAACTCAGTTTTTCACCATTCCTGACATTTAATCCTAGTAAAAATTCCCTGTCTTAGGTCAGTTAGGATCACCACTTTTATTTTAAGAATGTCAGAATAATATATATTTATTTTTTCAGCTTTTATTTATTTCGTCACATTCCCTATGGGTCAGAAGTTTAAATACATTAAATTAGTATTTGACAGCATTGCCTTTAAATTGTTTAACTTGGGTCAAACGTTTCGGGTAGCCTTCCACAAGCTTCCCATAATAAGTTGGGTGAATTTTGGCCCGTTGCTCCTGACAGCTGGTGTAACGGAGTCAGGGTTGTAAAGGGCTCCTTGCTCGCACATGCTTTTTCAGTTCTGCCCACAAATTTTCTATAGGATTGAGATCGGGGCTTTTTCCTCCAAACACAACGATGGTCATTATTGCCAAACAGTTCTATTTTTGTTTAATCAGACCAGAGGACATTTCTCCAAAAAGTACAATCTTTGTCCCCATGTGCAGTTGCAAACTGTGGTCTGGCTTTTTTATGGCGGTTTTGGAGCAGTGGCTTCTTCCTTACAGAGCAACCTTTCAGGTTATGTCGATATAGGACTCGTTTTTACTGTGGATATAGATACTTTTGTACCTGTTTCCTCCAGCATATTCACAAGGTCTTTTGCTGCGGTTCTGGGATTGATTTGCACTTTTCGCACCAAAGCACGTTTATCTGTAGGAGACAGAACATGTCTCCTTCCTGAGCGGTATGACGGCTGCGTGGTGACATGGTGTTTATACGTATGTACTGTTTGTACAGGTGAACGTGGTACCTTCATCCCAAGGATGAACCAGACTTGTGGAGGTCTACAATAATTTTTTTCTGAGGTCTTGGCTGATTTCTTTTGATTTTCCCATGTTGTCAAGCAGAGGCACGGAGTTTGAAGGTAGGCCTTGAAATGCATCCACAGGTACTACTCCAATTGAGTCAAATGATGTCAATTAGCCTATCAGAAGTTTCTAAAGCCATAACACCATTTTCTGGAATTTTCCAAGCTGTTTAAAGGCACCGTTACCTTAGTGTATGTATACTTCTGACCCACTGGAATTGTGATACAGTGAAATAATCTGTCTAAAAAATTGTTGTCATGCACAAAGTAGATGTCCTAACTGACTTGCCAAAGCTATAGTTTGTTAACAATTCATTTGTGGAATGTTTGAAAAACAAGTCTTAATATCTCCAACCTAAGTGTATGTAAACTTCTGACTTCAACTGTGTATGTGTGTATATATAAATTGTACTTTAACAAACATTTTTTTTTACCTTTTTTAACTAGGCAAGTCCAGTTAAGGAAAAAATAGCCTGTTTTTATGAATTTGGTGTTGTGGAACGAACCACAGACTGAAGAAGGCCAGGCATTAAAATAGACGAGAGACGTGTGGTTTAGTCTATTGTGGTAACATGTATTCTTTACAACATGATGAAACTTTGCTGCTTGTTTTAGCAAGGTGTTGTAGCAAACAACTATCAGCAAATACATGCACCCGATGGCTTACCACAAACAGGGCACACTGTCACTTCACCGAGATATCAGCAAGTTAGGCTAGCTATCCCCTAGCTGTCAGTTTAGGAAAGGGGATACCTAGTCAGTTGTACAACTAAATGCATTCAACTGAAATGTTCCTTCTGCATTTAACCCAACCCCTCTGATTCAGAGAGGTGCGGGGGGCTGCCAGTAAGTAAACACAGAACAGTCTCTGATTTGAGACTTTGGTTGCTTAGACAATACCCCGCCCCTGAAGCAGCAGCACATGCAGTCAAGATTGAAGGAGAGGACAATGTATTTCATTTAATAAATATATTTTTTATAACGATGGTCACTTCAAAACGTCCATGACAGTCACAGCCCTATTTGTGGTCCTAACCCAGACCGGCACACGCTTTTCAAGGACTGCCTCCTTGAGCGGAGCTCCAATGAGTGGCTCAGAACAGGGTCAGCGCCTCATGCGCCTGCTGTTTTGAAAGTGAGCGTCGCCCTGTTCATAGTTTTCACAACTAAGAGGTCTACTGTAGCTCAGTCCCCTCTTGGAGCAATTGCTACTACTTCAGGTATACAAGGTAAAGGTACCTCTACTGATACAGAGCAGTTAGCCAGAGCAGAAAGAAAAAAAAGGAGAGTATTTTTCAATGATTGTCACAATGTGAATATCATTTTATTTTTGAATATTTTCTTAGGCTAAAATGTGACTGCCACTGTTCTTGGAAGTCAAAATTGAGCCATCTCCCTGTCTAACTAAACATTCTCAGTCATCAATAGTGGCAGGCAGTCTAGGGG
Source organism: Oncorhynchus mykiss (assembly GCF_057628025.1). Classification (NCBI taxonomy): domain Eukaryota; kingdom Metazoa; phylum Chordata; class Actinopteri; order Salmoniformes; family Salmonidae; genus Oncorhynchus; species Oncorhynchus mykiss. The sequence goes on along the minus strand of NC_143031.1, from coordinate 55,070,746 downwards.
CAAAGGGAATAGGGTGACCTATTCACTCTTTCCTGTTTCTCTCTACCTCTCATGCTGATCTCTGTAATTGTGCCAAGACAGGATGAAGCACCTTTGAGACTGCTGTGCAGTTTCCAATGGTAACAAACCTCTGCCCTGCAAAGAAGTGCTTTTTAAGAACAAATGGGATCATCCAAAAACTATTGTCACAATTGAAGGGAAATGAGAGTAGAAGTGTAGTCGTCTTTAGTTTTTAAAGACCCTTCACGGTTTTAATGCTCAAGGTGTTGGTTCATGGTGTTGTATTGACTCAAAATGGCTTGCTTCTGAAGCTAAACAGGGTTGGTCATGGTCAGTGGGAGACCAGATGCTGCTGGAAGTGGTGTTGGAGGGCCAGTAGGAGCACCCTTTCCTCTGGTCTAAAAAAATATCCCAATTCCCCAGGGCAGTGATTGGGGACATTGCCCTGTGTAGGGTGCTGTCTTTCAGATGGGATGTTAAATGGATGTCCTGACTCTCTGTGGTCACTAAAGTTCCCATGACACTTATCGTAAGAGTAGGGGTGTTAACCCCGGTGTCCTGGCTAAATTTCCAATCTGGCCTTCATACCATCACGGCCACCTAATCATCCACAGCTTACAATTGGCTCATTCATCCCTCTCCCCTGTAACTATTCCACAGGTCGTTGCTGTAAATGAGAATGTGTTCTCAGTCAACTTTACTGGTAAAATAATAAAATAGACAAGTAATACAACTTTCAGTTTGGCTGAATGTCGTTGTATTGACAGAAGAGCTGTTGACATTGAACATGTTGTGAGGTGATTGTCCTTCACAGACTGTGACCTATGACGGTCTCCATGTGGAGAGTGAATGACTAGAGCCTCAGGGCCTTGTACTATAAGATTCCTCTTTCTTCTTTACGGTAATACTATTCAAAAAAAAGTATATATTTCTTTGTATTTTCATTGTTGGACATAAGACTTAACACCAGAATCTATTTTTATTTTGTGTTTTCCCATGTGTTATAGATGTTTGAAATGTTTTAGTGAAATATATTATTTGTTTGGGCTTCTTGTGGTCAATTTGCAGTCTACAAATTTTTTATTTTTATGCTCCAGCACCCGACCAGCCGCTCAAGAAACAATCTGTCCGCTGCTGATTAGTGTTGACAATCCCTGCTGTAGAAAGTACCCACACAGTTGTCACATGTTGCCTTACACCCTGGACTATCAATCCACCCCCTTTGCTTGGATCAATTAAACCGTGCTGGATCATGAGATTTAATGCTGACTTCAAGGAAGTGTTTATACAGGGCTCTGGCCTTGTGTGCAGGGAAGATGGGATTCCAGTGAGCTCACTATCAAAGCACTCCAAACAGGAAATGTCACCACATCTTACTTCCCCACAGAAAATGAATGTGCCATGTGCGGGTGTCCTGATATCATGATGGAAACCTGTGTTCAGGATTGGTTTGTGGAATGTTTTGAGTGTCAGTTTGCCTCCCCTAAGGCATTCATTGTGTTTGCACGTCAAATGTATGGTGATGGGGAAAATAATACAAGGAGCTATGAGGCCTCCCGAGTGGCGAAGTGGTCTGTCACTGCAGTGCAACTGTAGCTGTGCCACTAGAGATCCTGCTTCAAGTCCAGGCTCTGTCACAGCCTGCTGTGACCGGGAGACCCATGGGGTGGCTCACAATTTGGCCCAGCGTCATCCGGGTTAGGGGAGGGTTTGGCCGGCATGGAAGTTCTTGTCCCGTTGCCCACTAGCGACTCCTGTGGCGTACCGGGCGCAATGCACGCTGACATTGTCGCCAGGTGTACGATGTTTCCAACACATTGGTGTGGCTGGCTTCTGGATTAAGTGGGCATTGTGTCAAGAAGCAGTGCCGCTTGGCTGGGTTGTATTCCAGAGGACCCACTGCTCTCGACCTTCGCCTCTCCCGAGTCCGTACGGGAGTTTCAGCGACGGGACAAGATTGTAACTACCGATTGGCTACCACGAAATTGGAGAGGGAAAAAGGGGTAAAATTAAAAAGGAACTATTTTCCTCCCTTGGATTCAGTTTGGTGAGGTGTTGCGCTACACCCTTTCTCTCCCATCTTGTTTACGTTTTTCATGAAATGTGTAGCTCTGTCTCAATGTTCTGAAGTGATTTCCTCATAATTTCCGTCAGCTGCACTGGTCTAAGATTGCTTAAAATCGACTTCCTTGATCGCATACAATCTACTTATTATAGGTGAGTGCAGACAAAGGAAAGGAAGCCATTTGAGAGTAATGGGACCAACCAATTTCAGTAGTATCTACTATAATGTTTCTAGAACCAAGGGGATAAGATGGGTACAAACAATATGTTGGTAATCAATGTAGCTCCACCCTCAACCAAAGCTCCTTGTAGTAAAGCATGTCACCCCAAATGTGCTCAGTCCTCAGTGTGCAGGGTAGGCGAATGGAACCGGGCACGAGGCCTCCTCTGGCGATTTATTGCTTTCCCCTATGCAGTTCTTTCATGTCTTTACATATTAAGGAGGTAGTTATGGGCTAGGGGAGATGGAAATGTAACTTTTCAAAGACTACAGATGTGTTACACTAAATGTTTGTTCTCTCTCTATCTCTCCCTCTCTCTCTACAACAGAGAGAAGATGCAGGCCCAGGAGCTCCTGAGACAGCTGCGGATCCCAGAGTTGGAGGATGTGCGCCAGTACATGCACAGCCTGCCCACCAACATGCTGATGGGTGTGGGCGCCCTTGCCGCCCTCACCACCTACTGGTACGCCACGCGGCCCAAGGCCCTCAAGCCGCCCTGCGACCTCAACATGCAGTCAGTGGCCATGGCGGTAAGGGAACGTTTTCGTTACTTCTATTTCTTTATGTTCAAATCCCAGTGTGCTGGAACATAAAAAAAAAAAAGGGGCACAAGTCCAAAGAGCATAGATTTCCTTTGTTTCTGAGACAACTTGTCTAACAGCATAGGAGGAAGTGATGAGGAAATAATGGCTGGATTTGTCATCAAAAAAAAGGCTACACGTGACAAAAGACAACTGTCTATAGATGCATCAGTCTTCATAACTGTATGGCATTGTACTTGTCCACAGTAAGTTATTCTTGTGTACATTTCTAAAGAGCGTTGTAATGTTAACTTGGTTTAAGGCGGTTCAAAAGTTCAGACCGTTAATATGGGTGCTTTGGACAATGTGTCATGTATTTTTAGTACTGTAGCCATTGGTTTGTGTCTGCACAGGTTAATATACAGGTTCATTTTATTAACTACACTTTGAAGTGTTGGACCAGATTTTTTTTCTCTTCTACTTCCAAAATATTATATCCCAGTATCAGAGTAGGAGGCCAGACAACAAGTGTGCTTGTCTGAGCATGTAGTCCAAGACTATTTAGATTTGAGTGAGTCACTGATTGTGTGTACTAGTACAGATTGAAGCGTTTTACGGGACTCCCCCGATTCAATTGGATACCAAGTAAGTCCCTGTATTTATCTTTCTTAAGAAGTGAGATTAATGGGTGTGTGTGATTGAGTGCACACACCCCGGTGTTGGCAGTGGGAAGACTTGAGAAATCTGTTCCTGCTCTGACCTACGTAAACACAAGAAGTTCTTTACTGTGCCAGCACTGCATTCCTACAGTCCTCGTGTGTGTGTGTGTGTGTAATATAATTGTGTTGTGTAATGAAAAACACTAGTGTCTTCGTTCTTTCAGCCAGCCAATGTATTCAATGTACAATACAAAGTCATTATGCAGGCCGATACTCATATCATGATTCATTACTAATGGTAAATACTGGGGTGGGGGGCAGTCTCCTCTTCTAGCATCTGCTGCCTGTTTTTCTATGTGAAGTTTGAAAAGGTAAAAAGTCCGTCTTTGTCTTGTTTGAGAAGATGTAGCAGTGGTTTGAACACACATACACAAACCCTAATGATATACAATTCTCAAAGCTGGTCCCAGGAGGACCAGAGAGTAGGGTGTAATTACACTCTAGACACTGATCTTGGGTCAGTTTAGCATTTTCCATAGAAATGTTTAAGGTTAGGATTGGGTGAGAGGAAGCTGATCCTAGATCTGTACCTTGAGGAAACTTTACCCAGAGCGGAGAATCAGAGAGACCACAATGTAACTGGGCCTGTCAGCATGGGCCCCTATGTCACCATGACAACCATCTAGGCTGTGTTCTATTCCAGAGAAATAGCCACCACTCCTCACTCACCCCCTCTGTCCTTGTTCACTCCACTTCACCCAGCTACAACTTGCCTCTTCTCTGCCCCCCTTCACTCGCACTCATTCACTGTGAGTGGAAGGTGACCAGTTTCTCTAACCCCCGCCACCCCAGGTAGCCTAGCTAGCTTTACCCTAGCTTTATTTAGTCATTTCAGATCCTCAAAGGGGGAGTGAGCTAGGGCAGGAGGGTAGGAAACAACTTTCTGCAATGAAAAGCAGGCTTGGTGTTTTGTCTAGTGCAGCTGTGGCCAACTTCACAGAGCACATAGCAGTTTTTAGTAGTTTCTTTGTTTTCAAATCAAATCAAATGTTATTTGTCACATACACATGGTTAGCAGATGTTAATGCGAGTGTAGCGAAATGCTTGTGCTTCTAGTTCCGACAATGCAGTAATAACAAGTAATCTAACTAACAATTCCAAAACTACTGTCTTGTACACAGTGTAAGGGGATAAAGAATATGTACATAAGGATATATGAATGAGTGATGGTACAGAGCAGCATAGGCAAGATACAGTAGATGGTATCGAGTACAGTATGTACAAATGAGATGAGTATGTAAACAAAGTGGCATAGTTTAAAGTGGCTAGTGATACATGTATTACATAAGGATACAGTCGATGATATAGAGTACAGTATATACGTATGCATATGAGATGAATAATGTAGGGTAAGTAACATTATATAAGGTAGCATTGTTTTAAAGTGGCTAGTGATATATTTACATTTCCCATCAATTCCCATTATTAAAGTGGCTGGAGTTGAGTCAGTGTCAGTGTGTTGGCAGCAGCCACTCAATGTTAGTGGTGGCTGTTTAACAGTCTGATGGCCTTGAGATAGAAGCTGTTTTTCAGTCTCTCGGTCCCAGCTTTGATGCACCTGTACTGACCTCGCCTTCTGGATGATAGCGGGGTGAACAGGCAGTGGCTCGGGTGGTTGATGTCCTTGATGATCTTTATGGCCTTCCTGTGACATCGGGTGGTTTAGGTGTCCTGGAGGGCAGGTAGTTTGCCCCCGGTGATGCGTTGTGCAGACCTCACTACCCTCTGGAGAGCCTTACGGTTGAGGGCGGTGCAGTTGCCATACCAGGCGGTGATACAGCCCGCCAGGATGCTCTCGATTGTGCATCTGTAGAAGTTTGTGAGTGCTTTTGGTGACAAGCCGAATTTCTTCAGCCTCCTGAGGTTGAAGAGGCGCTGCTGCGCCTTCTTCACGATGCTGTCTGTGTGAGTGGACCAATTCAGTTTGTCTGTGATGTGTATGCCGAGGAACTTAACTTGCTACCCTCTCCACTACTGTTCCATCGATGTGGATAGGGGGGGTGTTCCCTCTGCTGTTTCCTGAAGTCCACAATCATCTCCTTAGTTTTGTTGACGTTGAGTGTGAGGTTATTTTCCTGACACCACACTCCGAGGGCCCTCACCTCCTCCCTGTAGGCTGTCTCGTCGTTGTTGGTAATCAAGCCTACCACTGTGTCGTCCGCAAACTTGATGATTGAGTTGGAGGCGTGCGTGGCCACGCAGTCGTTGGTGAACAGGGAGTACAGGAGAGGGCTCAGAACGCACCCTTGTGGGGCCCCAGTGTTGAGGATCAGCGGGGAGGAGATGTTGTTGCCTACCCTCACCACCTGGGGGCAGCCCGTCAGGAAGTCCAGTACCCAGTTGCACAGGGCGGGGTCGAGACCCAGGGTCTCGAGCTTGATGACGAGCTTGGAGGGTACTATGGTGTTGAATGCCGAGCTGTAGTCGATGAACAGCATTCTCACATAGGTATTCCTCTTGTCCAGATGGGTTAGGGCAGTGTGGTTGAGATTGCGTCGTCTGTGGACCTATTTGGGCGGTAAGCAAATTGGAGTGGGTCTAGGGTGTCAGGTAGGGTGGAGGTGATATAGTCCTTGACTAGTCTCTCAAAGCACTTCATGATGACGGATGTGAGTGCTACGGGGCGGTAGTCGTTTAGCTCAGTTACCTTAGCTTTCTTGGGAACAGGAACAATGGTGGCCCTCTTGAAGCATGTGGGAACAGCAGACTGGTATAGGGATTGATTGAATATGTCCGTAAACACACCGGCCAGCTGGTCTGCGCATGCTCTGAGGGCGCGGCTGGGGATGCTGTCTGGGCCTGCAGCCTTGCGATGGTTAACATGTTTAAATGTCTTACTCACCTCAGCTGCAGTGAAGGAGAGACCGCATGTTTTCGTTGCAGGCCGTGTCAGTGGCGCTGTATTGTCCTCAAAGCGGGCAAAAAAGTTATTTAGTCTGCCTGGGAGCAAGACATCCTGGTCCGTGACTGGGCTGGATTTCTTCCTGTAGTCCATGATTGACTGTAGACCCTGCCACATGCCTCTTGTGTCTGAGCCGTTGAATTGAGATTCTACTTTGTCTCTGTACTGGCGCTTAGCTAGTTTGATAGCCTTGCGGAGGGAATGGCTGCACTGTTTGTATTCGGTCATGTTACCAGACACCTTGCCCTGATTAAAAGCAGTGGGTCGCGCTGTCAGTTTCACACGAATGCTGCCATCAATCCACGGTTTCTGGTTAGGGAATGTTTTAATCGTTGCTATGGGAACGACATCTTCAACGCACGTTCTAATGAACTCGCACACCGAATCAGCGTATTCGTCAATGTTGTTATCTGACGCAATACGAAACATCTCCCAGTCCACGTGATGGAAGCAGTCTTGGAGTGTGGAGTCAGCTTGGTCGGACCAGCGTTGGACAGACCTCAGCGTGGGAGCCTCTTGTTTTAGTTTCTGTCTGTAGGCAGGGATCAACAAAATGGAGTCGTGGTCAGCTTTTCTGAAAGGGGGGCGGGGCAGGGCCTTATATGCGTCGCGGAAGTTAGAGTAACAATGATCCAAGGTCTTTCCACCCCTGGTTGCGCAATCGAAATGCTGATAAAATTTAGGGAGTCTTGTTTTCAGATTAGCCTTGTTAAAATCCCCAGCTACAATGAATGCAGCCTCCGGATAAATCGTTTCCAGTTTGCAGTGAGTTAAATAAAGTTCGTTCAGAGCCATCGATGTGTCTGCTTGGGGGGGGGGGTATATACGGCTGTGATTATAATCGAAGAGAATTCTCTTGGTAGATAATGCGGTCTACATTTGATTGTGAGGAATTCTAAATCAGGTGAACAGAAGGATTTGAGTTCCTGTATGTTTCTTTCATCACACCATGTCACGTTGGCCATGAGGCATACGCCCCCGCCCCTCTTCTTACCAGAAAGATGTTTGTTTCTGTCAGCGTGATGCGTGGAGAAACCCGTTGGCTGCACCGCTTCGGATAGAGTCTCTCCAGTGAGCCATGTTTCAGTGACGCAAAGGACGTTAGTCTCTGATGTCCCTCTGGAATGCTACCCTTGCTCGGATTTCATCAACCTTGTTGTCAAGAGACTGGACATTGGCAAGAAGAATGCTAGGGAGTGGTGCACGGTGTGCCCGTCTCCGGAGTCTGACCAGAAGACCGCCTCGTTTCCCTCTCTTTCGGAGTCGTTTTTTTGGGTCGCTGCATAGGATCCACTCCGTTGTCCTGTTTGTAAGGCAGAACACAGGATCCGTGTCGCGAAAAACATATTCTTGGTCGTACTGATGGTGAGTTGACGCTGATCTTATATTCAGTAGTTCTTCTCGACTGTATGTAATGAAACCTAAGATGACCTGGGGTACTAATGTAAGAAATAACACGTAAAAAAAAACTGCATAGTTTTCTAGGAACGCGAAGCGAGGCGGCCATCTCTGTCGGCGCTCTGTGGTTGACGGCTGCAGAAACGGATTGGCCATAGGGCAGTTAAGACAAATGCCAGATGGACTGGTCCATCTTAAACCCGTGGACATTTGTAAATATATGTTTTGCATAGAATTTTATGCTAATTTGGTTAATAATGGGGGCCCAAAGAAGAAAAAGAGAAAAATGGGCCAAAGTATCTGGTCAAATTTGGGGTTCTTGGAGGGAAATGATTGAGGAGTAGGTATTGATAGAGAGGAGAGGGAAGGAGTTTGATGTACACACTGTACAGTTGCCCCACCCTTAATACTCAAAACAAATAATTGTGTTCCTTAACCTTTTTATTTAACTAAATTAAACATTGAAAGAATTAAAAAATAAATGAGTATACTGATTTTTGAAATGCGCTATGTAACCAAAAGTATGTGGACACCTTGTTGAACATCTCATTGCAAAATCATGATTATTAATATGGAGTTGGTTCCCCCTTAGTCTCCGTTCTTCTGGGAAGGCTTTCTACTAGATCTTGGAACATTGCTGTGGCATTCCAATTCATCTCAAAGGTGTTTGATGGGGTTGAGGTCAGGGCTCTGTGCAGGCCAGTTAAGGTCTTCCACACCGATCTCGACAAACCATTTCTGTATGGACCTCGCTTTGTGCGCTGGGGCATTGTCATGCTAAAACAGGAAAGGGTCTTTCCCAAACTGTTGCCACAAAGTTGGAAGCACAGAATTCTCTAGAATGTCATTGTATGCTGTAGCATTAATATTTCCCTTCACTGGAACTAAGGGGCCAGGCCCATACCATGAAAAATGGCCCCAGACCATTATTCCTCCTCCACCAAACTTTACAGTTGGCACTATGCATTCGGGCAAGTAGCGTTCTCCTGGCATACGCAGAACCCAGATTTGTCCGTCCGACTGCCAGATGATGAAGCGTGATTCATCACCCCAGAGAACGCGTTTCCACTGCTCCAGAGTCAAATGGCGGTGAGCTTCACATCACTCTAGCCAATGCTTGGCATTGCGCATGGTGATCTTAGGCTTGTGTGCGACTGCTCGGCCATGGAAACCCATTTCATGAAGCTACCAACAAACAGGTCTTGTGCTGGTGTTGCTTCCAGAAGCAGTTTGGACCTTGGTAGTTAGTGTTGCAACCGAGGACAGACAATTTTTTTTTTTCCGCTTCAGCATTCGCCGGTCCCGTTCTGCGAGCTTGTGTGTCCTTCCACTTCGCGGCTGAGCCGCTGTTGCTCCTAGACATTTCCACTTGACAATAAGAGCACTTACTGTTGGCTGGGCTATCTTTAGTAGGACATTAATGTAAATGACTTGTTGGGAAGGTGGCACCCCAGGACAGTGCCACGTTGAAAGTCACTGAACTCTTCAGTAAGGCCATTGTACTGCCAATGGATATTGATACTGCTATGGATATTGCATGGCTGTGTGTTTGATTTTGATACACTTCTCAGCAATGGGTGTTGCTGAAATGGCCAAATCCACTCATTTGAAGGGGTATCCACATACATGTTTGTGCGAATAGTGCCTTCTGAAAATATTCAGACCCCTTGACTTTTTTCACATCTTGTTTTCGTTACAGCCTTATTTCAATATGGATTATTAAAAAAAACTCAGCAATCTACACACAATACCTCATAATGACAAATTGAGAATAGGTTTTTATAAATTGTTGCTAATTAATGACAAATTGCCATATTTACTTAAGTAGTCAGACCCTTTTCTATGGGACTTGAAATTTGATCTCCGGTGGATCCTGTTTCCCTTGATCATGCTTGATGTTTCTACAACTTGATTGGAGTCCACCTGTGGTAAATTCAATTGATTGGATATGATTTGGAAAGGCACACACCTGTCTACATAAGGTCACACAGTTGACAGTGCATGTCAGCGCAAAAACCAAGCCATGATGTCGAAGGAATTGTCCATAGAGCTACGAGACAGGGTTGTGTCAAGACACAGATCTGGGGATGGGTACCAAAAAAATGTCTGCAGCATTGAAGGTCCCAAGAACACAGTGGCCTCATCATACTTAAATGGAAGAAGTTTGGAACCACCAAGACTCTTCCTAAAGCTGGCCGCCCAGCCAAACTGAGCAATCGGGGATAAGGGCCTTGGTCAGGGAGGTCACTCGGACAGAGCACTAGAGTTCGTCTGCAGCGCTCCACCAATCAGGCCTTTATGGTAGAGTGGCCAGACGGAAGCCACTCCTCAATAAAACGCACATGACAGCCCACTTGGAGTTTGCCAAAAGGCACCTAAAGACTTTCAGACCATGAGAAACCAAATGTTCTGTTCTGATGAAACCAAGATTCAACTCTTTCGCCTGAATGCCAAGCAGGAAGGAAACCTGGCACCATTCCTACGGTGCAGCATGCTGTGGGGATGTTTTTCAGGGACTGGGAGACTAGTCAGGATCAAGGGACAGCTGAACAGAGCAAAGTACAGAGATCCTTGATGAAAACCTGCTCAGGACCTCAGACTGGGGCGAAGGTTCACCTTCCAACAGGACAACGACCCTAAGCACACAGCCAAGACAACGCAGGAGTGGCTTTGGGACTATTCTCAATGCCCTTGATTGGCCCAGCCAGAGCCTGGTCTTGAACCTCTCTGTGAGACCTGAAAATAGCTGTGCAGTGACGCTCCCCATCCAACCTGACAGAGCTTGAGGGGCTCTGCAGAAAAGCATGGAAGAAACTTCCCAAATACAGGTTTACCAAGCTTGTAGCGTCATATCCAAGAAGACTCGAGGCTGTAGTTGCTGCCGAAGGTGCTTCAACAAAGTACTGCGTAAAGGGTCTGAATAGTAATATTTCAATTTTTTTAAATTTGTTATAAATTTACACTTTTTGGCTTTGTCATTATGGGTGTGTAGATTTAGGGGGGAATTCATTTTTATTTTATTTTTTAGAATAAGGCGTAAATGTCAAAAAGTCAAGGGGTCTGAATACTTTCCGAATGCCCTGTATAATGTATGTTCAAAGATTCATCCACCCAGGACTTATCCATCAACATTGCGGAAAATGCATTATAAGTCACAGGCTTCATTAGGAAATGTGTTGCTTATACCCACAATAACAATCCGGACATCCTACCCCAACCAAAATCCCTGAATAAATTAAGATCTCTGTACAATGCTGAGAGCTTGTTCTGCAGGGGTCAATGTCAGCAGAATGAACCCCAATGACTCGGTGGCACGTGACTCGTACAAGGCAAGCAGTTAAGAGCTCTGTAAATCTATTAGGGACCCAAAAAGACAACACATATGTTCGACAGCTAACTCTTGTCGCATGTGGTAAGGACTATAGACTACAAAAGCAAATCCATCTGTGTGGTTCCCATAGAAGCCTCAGCCTCTAAGGAGGCAACCATTGCCCAAAGAAAAACTAGGTGACGTGCCCAAGACTCTAGCCCCATTGCACTCACCTCCGTCGTCATTAAGTGCTTCGAGTGGCTGGTTATGCCCCACATCAAGGCCAGTATTCCAGGCACACTCCAATTTGCCTACCGCTCCAACAGATCCACAGAAGTTGGCTTTTTCATCGCTATTTACATGACAATAACACATCTGGACAAGATTAACTCCTGTGTGAGAATGCTGTTCATTGACTACAGTTCAGCATTCAACACTATTGTTCCCACCAAGCTCAGAATCCTGGGTCTGGACACCACCCTCTACAACTGGATCCTGGACTTCCTGACTGGCAGGTAAACCACAAGCTGTGAGGATCAGCAACAATATCCCCTACACATGGACTCTAGAAGCAGCGGCCCACCAGGGGTGTGTTCTCAGTTCTCAGTGTTCACCCACAACTGCGTGGGTTTGCACGACACCAATTCCATCAAGTTTGCTGACGACACCATGGTTGTAGGCCTGAACCAACAACTAATCTGCCTATAGGGAGGAGGTGAGCTGGCATTGTGGTGTCATTACACCAAACTCTCCCTCGACGTCAGCAAAACAAAGGAGTTGATTCTTGACTTCAGGAAGCAGAAGAGGAAACATGCCCCAATCCACATCAACGGGACTGCAGTAGAGTCATATGTTTAAGTTCCTCAGTGTCCACATCACCGAGAACTTGCCATGGACCAATAACACCATCACTCTATGCGAGAGGGCGCAACAGCGTCGCTCCTTCCTAAGGCAGCTGAAGAAATTTGGCATGCTGCCCTGGGTCCTGATTTTGAAGTGAATTTATTAAGTAAGGGATCATAGTGTTCACCTGGTCAGTCTGTCATGGAAAGAGCAGGTGTTAATGTTTTTGTATGCTCCTTTCATGCAGTTTATATTCATGCTACACTCACAGATCACAAATACTGCTACCAGGCTCTATTTATACTGCTCAATTTATATACTTGCACATCCTTCTCCAATACACATGTAAATATTGGACTATATTGTGCCTTCTCGTATTATACTTTCAGTTCTTATCTTTTGTTATTGCTTACTTGTTGGAGGAACATGCAAGTAAGCATTTCGTAGATGTATAACACAGGTTTCCCATACATATGACTAATAATGTGAACCCATGCTATTTGGAGCATGCTAACATGGGTCCTAACATACATATTGTTTTGCACTAAACCATGCTAATGCTACAGCAAGTAAATAACCTGAAATCTGTGCTGAATCTTTTGCTCCATAGAATACTTTTTACTTATCCATAAGAAAGGTTGTGTGTGTGTGTGACCGAACTGCCATTATAAATATGAGACACAACCACGATGATCAAGTTTCTGTGTGTCTCTGTCTGTCAAGTCAGCCTGAATGGTCTCATTGTGACCGAAATAGGATCTGGGGAGTGCCTTTGGATGTTTGGCTTATTTCTTAAAGCTACATAAAAGCAATTCCTGAGTGCAGCAGCTAGGCCATTTGCAACATGTTAACACAAGGGTTACACAGAGAGCTTGACACCATTTACTCTATTTTAGTTAAGACATGAGACATTTGTTCATGGTTGGTTTGAATGCAGGAGGTTAAGTGTGGAATTATGAAATGTGTATTCAAAATCTTGGTAAAAATATTTCTTACCTTTTTTTTCCAGACCTAACATTTTTATTTTTATAACCATGGTTTTTGACACACACACACACACTCTCACTCTCACTCTCACTCTCACTCACACTCTCACTCTCACTCACTCACTCACTCACTCACACACTCACACACTCACACACTCACTAAGCAAGGATTTTCTTCCTGCCTAGCAGTAACACTTTCATTTCAATCGATCCAGCCCTTGATTCATTGAATTAGGTGTGTTCATACAGTGTTGAACAAAAGCCAGCACATCCTGTGGGCCCCAGGATTAAGATTGAATAAAACTGCTCTAATTGATGAATGGGCAATGAATCTTCCCTGTGCAAGGACTGGTGTGGATGCATGCCTTTGTTCCAGCCAAGCAGTTACTATTCTACTAATCACCTAACCATATTCTTCAATTAAGAATTTGGTTATTTGAATTAGGTGTGTTGCTGCTTGGCTAGAACAGAATTCTGTACACACACCAGCACTCATAGGGTAAGACTGCCCTGTCCACCCCATATTGCCTGCTAATCTGGATATCTTTTAGCTAAATATGCAGGTTTAAAAATATATACTTCTGTGTATTGATTTTAAGAAATGCATTGATGTTCATGGTTAGGTACAGTCGTGCAACGATTGTGATTTTTTTGCAAATGTGCTTTTGTTAAATCATCCCCTGTTTGGCAAAGTTGGCTGTCTTTGTTAGGAAGAAAGTCTTCACACAGTTCGCAACGAGCCAGGCGGCCCAAACTGCTGCAAATACCCTGACTCTGTTGCAAGAGAAGTGACACAATTTTCCTAGTTGAAAGATATTCATGTTAGCAGGCAATAGTAACTAAATATGCAGGTTTAAAAATATATACTTGTGTATTGATTTTAAGAAAGGCATTGATGTTTATGGTTAGGTACACGTTGGAGCAACCCAACGACAGTCCTTTTTCACGAATGCGCACCTCATCGATTATATGCAACGCATGTCACGCTAGATAAAGTAGTAATATCATCAACCATGTGTAGTTAACTAGTGATTATGATTGTTTTAAAAAAATATAAGTTTAATGCTAGCTAGCAACTTACCTTGGCTTCTTACTGCATTCACATAACAGGCATGCTCCTCGTGGAGTGCAATGAGGCAGGTGGTTAGAGCGTTGGACTAGTTAACCGTAAGGTTGCAAGATTGAATCCCTGAGCTGACAAGGTAAAAATCTGTTGTTCTGCCCCTGAACAAGGTAGTTTTAACCCACCGTTCCTAGGCCGTCATTGTAAATAAGAATGTGTTTTTAACTGACTTGCCTAGTTAAATAAAAAAAAATTAAAAAGCCAAATCGGTGTCCAAAAATACAGATTTCCGATTGTTATGAAAACTTGGAATCGGCCCTAATTAATCGGTCAACCTCTATTTCAAAATGTTCTTAAGACCCAACTTAACTATGTCTCTCTCCTCACAGGGTGACGGTTACGTCAGGCGGTCTATTCTGAATAACGACGATGAGCACATGACACACTACTACAGTGACGCACGGACCATGTACGAAGTATTCCTCCGAGGCCTGCGGGTGTCCAGTGAGTACTCTTCCACAAACAAATCAACAAACACGTTTTCTTTTTTCTTTTTTTTTTTGGGGGGGGGGTGTATTTTTTTATCTTTTCTTTATTTCGTTGATGTGTAGACTCAAAGGACAACAGGCATGCAGCCACAGACAAGTCAGTCTTAATAGTAAGCAACCTTAATAGTAAATCAATATTTTTATAGTTCATTTGAGTATTATACAGTTGAGGGAGATGTATGTTATGCTGATGAATAGTCTGTATATATTGCAAAAACATGGCAAGGTAAACCACAACACAATGAGTTGATGGTAATGTGCCTAATTCAATTGAAATCACCACATGCCATATTATACAGTTATCATCGTCTGAAACTCTACCTCTAGGAATTTAGGGTTTCTTAACTTTTTTCATTAAAGTTGTTCTACTAAAACTGTCTGCATCATGCTATTATTTTCAGCAGCACACTATTGGGATGTGTGCATTATTCTCTGCAAGATTGGTGCAATCCTGCCGACCTATGGTTGTAACCAGACCTAGGTTCAAATACTATTTTTGAAATCTTTCAAATACTTTTAGCCTTAGCTTTTGTCGCCTGGAGCGCCAGATGGAAGGATTTGTACGTGTGCATTCTATTGGTTCCATTGTGCCAGGCAAGCTCAATCAAGCACTGACAAAAATGAGTTTGAATAGTATTTTAACCCTGGTCTGGTTCTAACTGACTTGTGGCTTATTATAAAATCAACTTGTATTGGTCGCGTACACAGACTTCCACGTTATCGCAGGTGCAGCAAAATGTTTATTTTCCCGAGGGCCAACACTGGAATAATAATGAACAATGTAAATGAAATTCTACAACTTTTGTCTTAAGTTGTGAGAAGAATATCGTATAAGGACCATGGTTTTCCATCAGTAAGCATTTAGAGAACCGCAGTGTTGTCGTCACAAGGGCACTGTCTTTTACTTTCCAGATGATGGGCCCTGTCTAGGATCACGAAAACCCAACCAGCCTTACGAGTGGCTGTCATACCGAGAGGTGAGCTATACTGCCATTTTTTTTTAGATGGAAAAGGTAGTTCCAGTTGGCTTCTCTTTGAGCATCGGACTTTAGACATTTTATAGCTAATTTGGTTAATTAGTTCATTCTTCAGTCAGTTTAACAATTAACTGAATAGGATATATACGCCATTAACAAATGAGAGATTTGCATAGTGCCCATCTTTTTTATATAGATGTTTTACTTTTTTATCTTTGTAATTCATAATGAATTCCCTCAAACCGGAATGGGTCATATGATTGTTCAAATGGGGAAAAGTAAGAGCATCTTTGCTATTTGTTTTGTGAAGGTTGCAGACAAAGCCGAGTGCATTGGCTCGGCTCTCCTCCACAGGGGGCACTCTCAGACTGGAGACAAGCATATCGGCATCTTTTCCCAGAACAGGCCAGAGGTAAGAGGAATGAGCAGCAACAATTATTTCTCTCCCTCTTTCTTGCACACTCTTGCTTTTACTTGTGCGCACATCCCCTTTTACATATAGGCCTGTTTTAAGGCCGGTCCTCACTAGACATCGCCAGCAACAACGTCGCCTATGGGCACAAACCCACCGTCGCTGGACCAGACCGGACTGGCAAAAAGTGCTCTTCACTGACGAGTCGCATTTATCGTCAAGGAATGAGCTTTACACAGAGACCTGTACTCTGGAGCGGGATCGAGGTGGAGGGTCCGTTATGGTCTGGGGAGGTGTGTCACAGTATCATCGGACTGAGCTTGTTGTCATTGCAGGCAATCAACGCTGTACGTTACAGGGAAGGGAACTTGCAGGTGCCTTGGTGGAAGAGTGAGGTAACATCTCACAGCAAGAACTGGCAAATCTGGTGCAGTCCATGAGGAGGAGATGCACTGCAGTACTTAGTATCTGGTGTGGCCACCAGTCAGTCACATGTCTGTGGAAGTTGTGTAGTTCGTTTGTTGAATCTTATGTTCATACAAGTACTTAGACAGGTTAAATTTGCTGAAAATAAATGCAGTTGACAGTGAGGATGTTTCTTTTTTGCTGATTTTAGTATATGCTTTTAGCAAGAACGATTTCGGACCTCTGCGTCAAACCTTGATAAAAAATGTACTGATGTTATCCATGTCCTCTCCTACAGTGGACCATTTCAGAGCTGGCCTGTTACACATACTCCCTGGTGTGTGTACCACTGTATGACACGCTAGGCCTTGAGGCCATTGAATACATCATCGACCAAGGTATGTCACAGGGCAACCACAAACACTATTTGGAACAAGGTCACAAAAGTGCGGGCTGATATCCAAAATTGACCCCTAGACTTTTCCTTAGAATTAGAATAACTAGAACAGGAAAAGCCCCTTAGTCTGTCAATTTTACTCATGGGTACCACACACACAATATTCTATATTACAGATCTACATGTGCGAAGGGGCTACAGTAGCTACATTCCACACTGGCAAACGTGTCTGTCTTGGCTTCCTCACCAGCTGTAGAATGAACTAGTATCAACCAGCAGACACGGCGGCCCTCAAATATTTGTTTATGATATAGAAGTTATTATTTCAAACATTACTTTAGATTGTCATATAAACTTATGAAGCATTATGATGCACTGAAATCTCACAATAACACTGAAAACGTAAGAGTTTATGCAGATTACATGTCATTAGATGACAAGTCATGGTTATGTCACTACTGTAGGCATTATACAAGAACGTTCAATTAATGTGTAACTAAATACATTTCTCAGGACAAAAGACGGGACTATACCTCGACCGTCACGGAACATAAAAAAATAAGTTGACAATAAATAACCCAGTGCCATCCCATGTTTTCAGCCGCCATCTCTACGGTGATCTGTGACTTGGCGGAGAAAGCGCGGCTCATCCTGGACTGCGTGAGCGGCAAGGAGCACACATTGAAGACCATCGTGCTCATGGAGGCCTTTGACGAGGAGCTGATGGCCCGCGGGCAGCAGAGCAGCATCGAGATCCTTAGCCTGAAGGATGTGGAGGTAAGCTCTAAAATGTAATGTACTTCTATGTTTACAGTATTCCCGTTTAGCCAAGGCTCTTATCCAGAGGCTCATTGAGAAAACCAGCTTGTTCGAGCAGTGTCCTCATTTTGATCTTTTCTCCAGTTTTGTTTGGTTATGCATATCCCAGATATGTTTTCTTATGTTAGAGCTGATGTTTCAATGCGGGAAAAAATGTAACTGAATTGTGTCACGTTTTCTTTACTGTTCCCTTGTCACTCTCAGGCTGTTGGCAAGGCCCACCACCACCAGCCATTGGTGAGTAGGACTGTTCAAATCCATATTGCGGTTCATTCAAACAGTGGTGATTTAATGAATCCCAAAGAAACAAATGATATAAGTAGTAGGTTATTACTGTCTTTACTATGTTATTTGTTTGTGAATATCTGTTATGTCTGTACTGTTAAAATAACGTGCTACTAGTTCGCTCTTAAATCTCTTTGTGGTCTGCTATAGCCCCCAACACCAGAGGACCTGGCACTCATCTGCTTCACTAGTGGAACCACAGGTGTGTGTGCATTAATTCTGCCTTCATGTCACTACTCGGTATTTCAGAATTTGCATATCCCACATTAAAACAATCAAATGAATTTTATAAAGCTTTTTTTTTTTTTTTTTTACATCGGTAGTTGTCACAAATTGCTTTACAGCTTCTACCCCCAAGGCATAAGACTGCTGAAGAAATTAATTAAATGGCCACCCGGACTATTTGCATTGCGGCCCCCCCCCCCCCCCCTTTGTTTTACACTGCTGCTACTCGCTGTTTATTATCAATGCATAGTCACTTTACCCCTACCTACATGTACAAATTACCCAATCCTACTTGAGTAAAAGTCTAGAAGTATTTGGTTTTCAATATACTTAAGTAGCAAAAATACATGTAATTGATCAAATATACTTAAGTGTTAATAATTTCAAATTCCTTATATTAAGCAAACCAGACAGAACCATGTTGTTATTTACATTTTTTAAATGTACAAATAGCCAGGGGCACGCTCCAACGCTTAGGCATAATTTACAAATAAATTATAAGATTGTGAATTGAACCATTTCCTCATTATTACTTTTTATTTGATTTTAGTAAATATTTTCTTAATTCTATTTCTTGAACTGCATTGTTGGTTAAGGACTTGTAAGTAAGCATTTCACGGTAAGGTCTACCTACACCTGTTGTATTTGGCGCATGTGA
This sequence comes from Oncorhynchus mykiss, assembly GCF_057628025.1. Lineage (NCBI taxonomy): Eukaryota > Metazoa > Chordata > Actinopteri > Salmoniformes > Salmonidae > Oncorhynchus > Oncorhynchus mykiss. Next base: position 55,051,993 of record NC_143031.1, on the reverse strand, counting down.
CAAATAAAATATGAATTGATTTGAGATACCCATCCTAAAACCCCATAGAATAAGCAATGCAGAGGTAGAAGCACTGTGGCCAGGAAAAACTCATTGGAAAAGGAAGAAACCTAGAGGGGTGACCAGTCCTCTTCGCGCTGTACCGGGTAGAGTTTTAAGAGTACCATTTAAGTCCCAATTTTGTTTTGTCAAGATGTTAAAATGTTCATAAGGGACCAGCAGGGTCGGAGAATAACCATAATGGCTATAGAGGGTTCAAACACTTCAAGACTCTTAAGGTTAGGCTTTTCATAGTCAGGGATTCAAAGTAGAGAGAGTAGACATTTTAAAAGTATGAACAGTCTTATTTCAAAAGCAACACAGTAGAAAAATAGGCCAGGACACTGACATGTGTAATGTAATACAAATAGTACGATAGTCAAGTGTGAAGAAACACTCACTGACATACTGTGCACATGCATGATCAGGAGGATGTGTGTTACACTTGGACCCTTGTGACATGAATGATCCAGTTGATAAACTGTACTAATCCATTTCCATGGATGGAGACTCTCCCACACATGAATTACTGACTCTTTTTATTAGTGATATTGTTTACTGAAAACGTGAAGCATCTAACCTTCAAGATTTAATAAATGGTCACTTGTTTTCTTTTACTCCCAGGAAACCCAAAGGGTGGAATGCTTACACATGGCAATGTTATTGCCAATTGTGCTGCTTTCATCAAGATAACAGAGGTAAACTAACCACCCTTTTGATTAATTTGTTCCTTGAATGGCTTATCAAAGGAAGTGTAAGCATTGTGAATATCAAAAGAAATATAGGTATCGTGAAACTAAGTGTTTTCTTATAACAGTAAGTATAATTTATTTAACCTGGTAACAATAGAAAACAAGTTCTTATTTGCAATAACAAACCTGGCTTAAAAACAGCTATTTTTATCTTAACATTTTCCTCTGCTTAGATGGGCAAGTAAAACAAAATGGGCCCTTATTATGCTTAGTGTCATGTTAATATGTACTGTTGTATTCCACAATGTGTGGAAAGCTGCTATTTACCAAGCCTTCTTTACACTTCCTTACCCACCACCCTGCTAAATGCCCTTTTAAAATCCAGTCAGTTATTTTTTTTCTCGCTCTTGTTCCTCAATCTTCATGTTGACTGACTTTCCTGTCTGTCCTCTCCTATCCGTTCCCTTTTTTTCCTTTTTTCCCTTCCATATCTTTTTCCGCTCTGTCTACTCAGAGCATACTCAAGCCCAGCACTAAGGATGTGCTCATCTCCTTCCTGCCATTGGCCCACATGTTTGAGAGGGTTTTTGAGGTAATGCAATGCCTGACGCGGGTGGGTGTGTGTCTTCCGCAGGTGCACTGCATGCTGAACCTCCACGACATTCACATGTCCTACCTACCTCTAGCACACATGTTTGAGAGGGTAGTGGAGGTACGTACTGAAACTGATAGAATGACGAGAAGCTGGAACCCCTTGTTTCATTTTACCCTTGTTAAAACTGAGACTGCAAGGATTGACCATCCATGATATCAGAATTTTAGTTTTAACCTTGTTTTGTGGCTATAGTGTTTTGTTTACATTTTCTTTGTTTATAAACATTGGAGTAAAATAAGCTTATTTTGGATTCTGATGGGGTATGACAGTTGGACGAAGCTCATCGGGCATAAGTTACATTCTTCAAGAATCCGTGTGTGTGTAGATAAATATAATTATTTTAAAAGGCCAAAAATGGTTGTAGCAATTGCGGATTGCCCCCTTTTTTTAAAACACTTAATGTCAAATATTTGAGCTTCGCTTGATTTAGTTTGCCCACTACCACAAAAGTGCAAACTCAAAGCTAGATCACCTAAAATTTGTTGGAACATATTTTACACGTGTACTTGACAGTTAACGGACACTTCCTTTTTCATCTGCCTCCTTCTCACAACCTCTACCCTTCTCCAGGGAGTGATCCTGGTGCACGGTGCACGGATTGGCTACTTCCAGGGGGACATTCGGCTCCTGATGGACGACCTGAAGACCCTGCAGCCAACAGTCTTCCCTGTCGTCCCCCGCCTGCTCAACCGCATGTTTGACAAGGTCAGATATACTGTAGACCCTGAAAGATGTTTTCAACAATAATATGACCGTATCATTTAGTACCAGTAGCTGGATTTATTTTAATGGGACATGCATAAAAGATGAATACAAAAATGTCTTGGAAAGGTTGTACATCTGTATTGAAACCTTTCTTAAAGCATGGGTAGGTGTGGGCAATGGTATGAAAACCAAGATGCTTCATAAACATTGCAAAGGTGGGTTGAACTGAATTTGACCACAAAGGTTTCAAATAGCTCAGTGGCCTAGATTGCTTTGGGGTTTGATATATTGTTGAATTCTCTCTTTTCTTTGGAGAAGGGGTGGTAGGTAGCCCAGAGGTCAGACAGGTGGACCAGTAGCTGGACAGGCACTGGTTCAAATCCTGGGCTGGGCTATAAAAGAGCAAACTGAACTGTCAACCAATGCTTTCCAGATTGTTGCTATCCATCCACCCCAGTTTTGCCCTTGATGAAGGCTCAAGGTTGGGAGCTGGGCATAAGACCAATATCCTTTGCAAGATAAATAAATAAGATTTATTTTCCTCTCTCCTTCAAAGATCTTCGGACAGGCCAACACGCCACTGAAAAGATGGCTGCTGGTTTTCGCCTCCAGGAGGAAGCATGCGGAGATGATGAATGGCATAGTCAGGAAGGACAGCTTGTGGGACAAGCTCATCTTCCAAAAAGTCCAGGTACACATGGATAGGAACATGATGGTTGTGCAAGAAAGGACAATGTTGACTTTAATGTTGCAACTTGTATGAGCCAAGTTTTGGTTTCGGGTTCTGGGTGAGGGTTAAGGTTAGGAACGGCAGGTAGCCTAGTGGTTAGTGTTGGGCCATGAGCCAAAAGGTTGCTGGATCGAATCCCCCGAGCAAGGTAAAGGTAAAAATATGTTAAATAAAATGTTTTTTTAGGATTGTGGGTATTGTAAAGATGAGGGTTAATGGTAAAAATAATTGGAAAGTGCCACACATTAGTATTTTTCATCATGGCAAATTTGTATGATGCATTATAATGCAACACTTAAAAGGATTAGCCCCCTTTTAAAAAAATAAAAATAAATAAAATAAAACATTAGCCTGAAATGACATACCCAAATCTAACTGCCTGAAGCAAGGATATGCATGTTCTTGGTACCATTTTAAAGGAAACACTTTGAAGTTTATGGAAATGTGAATGGAATGTAGGAGAGTATAACACATTAGATCGGGTAAAATATAATACAAAGAAAAAAAGAAAATATATGTGTGTGTGTGTGTGTGTGTCATCTTTGAAAGGCCATGTTATTCCAGCCCAGGTGCAATGTAGATTTTGGCCACTAGATGGCACCAGTGTATGTCAAGTTTTAGCCTTATGCAATGAACCATTGCATTTCTGTTCAGAATTTTGTATCAAGACTGCCCAAATGTGCCTAATTTGTTTATTAATAACTTTTCATGTTCAAAATTGTGCACTCTCCTCAAACAATAGTATGATATTCTTTCACTGAAATAGCTACTATAAATTGGACAGTGCAGTTGGATAACAAGAATTGAATCGGTCTGCCAAGATCAGATATGGCTGTCCTGAGAAATGTTCTTGTTACTTACAACTTCATGCTCATGGCATTAGCCTATGTTAGCTCAACCGTCCCGTGGAAGGCACACCGATCCCGAAGGAGTTTGATTGGGGGGGAAAATGCACTGAGTAGAATCCAGAGGATAACATGTTTCCAACATCGTCCCCGATTGAATACCCCCACAGACCCCAATATCGATACTTTTATCTTAAGGTTGTCTATTGCAGTGGTTCTCAATTGGTTTTGCCTCTGGACCCATATTTAACCAGGTTGTCTGTCGCGACCCAGTATTTGCATTGCAAAAAATTGCTCGAAATGCAATCTGTAAAACTATACTGAACAAAAATATAGATGCAAAAATGTCATTGATTCTACTGAGTTACAGTTCAGATAAAGAAATCGGTCAGTTGAAATAAATGCCCTAATCTATGGATTTTACATGACTGGGCAAGGGCAGAGCCATGGTTTGGCCTGATAAGGCATAGGCCCAGCCAATCAGAATTCGTTTTTCTCTACAAAAGGGCTTTATTATAGACACACCCACTCAGACGAACCCGCAGGTGAAGAAGTCTGATGTGGCGGTCCTGGGCTGGTGTTACATGTGGTCTGCGGTTGTGAGTCTGGTTGGACATGCTGCCGAATCGTCTAAAACAATGTTGGATGCGGCTTATGGTAGAGAATTAACATTAATTGAACATTTCTGCAGTCAGCATGCCAATTGCATGCACCCTCAACTGCATATTTTAGTGGCCTTTTATTGTCCTCAGCACAAGGTGGACCTGTGTAATGATCATGCTGTTTTAATGAGCTTCTTGATAGCCACACCTGTCAGGTGGATGGATTAACTTTGCAAAGGGGAAATGCTCACTAACAGGGATGCGCACACAACTTGAGAGAGAGGAGCTTAATGTGTATATGGAACATTTCTGGGTTCTTTTCTCAGCTCATGAAACATGGGACTTTACATGTTACGTTTTTATATTTTTTTCTGTCTGTTTTAAATGCTGTATTTTCATTTAATTTCTACATTTAATATCACGGGAACAACATTTCCAACACTTTCATTGTTAGTAATTACTTTTTGCCCATATTCTTGATCAGTGACGATTTTAGCATGTAAATCTTGGTGGGGCGGACTCCCCACAATTTCTTTTGAATGCTTGGCAGCAAAGCCGCTACACAACACAGCACTAAACAATATATTAATAATTATAATGGTGAAAGTGCCCACAATGTTAGGGCCTACACAAAGCTGTCCCAACAGCAGTCCCAAAGTCAGGTGTAGTAGCAGTGGTAAGGTTCTTTTGGAACTCACTGAAGTCTGAAATGTCCAAGTTTCCAGTTGTTTTGAATGCAGCAGAAGTCTGGATTGACAGCATGGCCAATGTTGAATGTTTATCCTTTGAAGCTTGGAAAAGAGACTCTTAAACCCAGACTTGGCCCACACACACCAACTCCCCTGAATAGCAGGCTAGTGACTGTTTAGCAGATGCTTGCAGTTAGCCACTAATTCCTTCCAAACCACTCATTGTTGAATTTGCGATTTTCAACTTCTTGTGTAATGTTTATGGCCGATGAGCACCAATTCACTTTATCGATAATTTATTTTCATATGACAAATATTGAAAAGGATTTGCTAGTAGATTGTCGACTTGATTCCTTCATGATGATCAGTCCAATCATAGCTACGGTAGATATGTTATTTGATGTAAATGTATCTGTGGCCAATGACCTTTTGCCTTCTTGGATGGGCACTTGTAATATAACTATGGCAGCACCCAAGGGGCTTGAATTTTCTAGCACTCACCTTAGATTTTGTGGTGATGTAGTGTCCCTATGAGTGACAGAACACTAAGCCAATCACGTGGCAACTAGAGAACATTACCAACCCCTACGCTCAGTATTTTCTGCTGGCTGCCCCACCACAGATAGCAAAAAAGAGACAATGTTTCTATGCGGCTTTATTAACTCAATTATTTTAATTTATTTAATTTTATTTATTTATTTATATATGAGTTATTTGCTGGCAGATATCAAATGTTATTTGTCACGTGCCGAATACAACAGGTAGACCTTACAGTGAAATGCTTACTTACAAGCCCTTAACCATCAATGCAGTTTTAAGAAAAATAAGATATTAATATAAAAGTAACAAATAATTAATGCTCAGCAGTACAATAGCGAGGCTATATACAGGGGGTACCGGTACGGAGTCAGTGTGCGGGGGCACCGGTTAATTGAGCTAATGTGTACAGTACAAATATTAATTTTCAGTCTGCTGCCTCAGTTTGTATGATGGCAATTTGCATATACTCCAGAATGTTATGAAGAATGATCAGATGAATTGCAATTAATTGCAAAGTCCCTCTTTGCCATGCAAATGAACTGAATCGCCCCAAAACATTTCCACTGCATTTCAGCCCTGCCCCAAAAGTACCAGCCGACATAATGTCAGTGATTCTCTCGTTAACACAGGTGTGAGTGTTGACGAGGACAAGGCTGGAGATCACTCTGTCATGATGATTGAGTTTGAATAACAGACTGGAAGCTTCAAAAGGAGGGTGGTGCTTGGAATCATTGTTCTTTCTCTGTCAAACATGGTTACCTGCAAGGAAACACGTGCCGTCATCATTGTTTTGCACAAAAAGGGCTTCACAGGCAAGGATATTGCTGCCAGGAAGATTGCACCTAAATTAACCATTTATCGGATCATCAAGAACTTCAAGAAGAGCAATTCAATAGTTGTGAAGAAGGCTTCAGGGCGCCCAAGAAAGTCCAGCAAGCACCAGGACCATCTCCTAAAGTCGATTTTAGCTGCGGGATCAAGGCACCACCAGTACAGAGCTTGCTCAGGAATGGCAGCAGGCATGTGTGAGTGCATCTGCATGCACAGTGAGGTGAAGGATTTTGGCAGATGGCCTGGTGTCAAGAAGGGCAGCAAAGAAGCCACTTCTCTCCAGGAAAAACATCAGGGAAAGATTGAAATTCTGCGAAAGGTACTGGGATTGGACTGCTGAAGACTGGGGTAAAGTCATTTTCTATGAATCCCCTTTCCGATTGTTTGGGGCATCTGGAAAAAAGCTTGTCCAGAGAAGACAAGGTGAGCGCTACCATCAGTCCTGCGTGATGCCAACAGTAAAGCATCCTGGGACCATTCATGTGTGGGGTTGCTTCTCTGCCAAGGGAGTAGGCTCACTCACAATTTTTCCTAAGAACACAGCCATGAATAAAGAATGGTAACAACACATCCTCCGAGAGCAACTTCTCCCAACCATCCAGGAACAGTTTGGTGATGAACCGTGCCTTTTCCAGCATGATGGAGCACCTTGCCATAAGGCAAAAGTGATAACTAAGTGGCTCGGGGAGCAAAACGTCTATTTTGGGTCCATGGCCAGGAAACTCCCCAGACCTTAATCCCATTGAGAACTGGTCAATCCTCAAGAGGCGGGTGGACAAACAAAAACCCACAAATTCTGACAAACTCCAAGCATTATGCAAGAATGGGCTGCCATCAGTCAGGATGTGGCCCAGAAGTAAATTGACAGCATGCCAGGGCGGATTGCAGAGGTCTTGAAAAAGAAGGGTCAAAACTGCAACTATTGACTGTTTGCATCGACTTCATGTAATTGTCAATAAAAGCCTTTGACACTTATGAAATGCTTGTAATTATACTTCAGTATTACATAGTAACATCTGACAAAAAATATCTAAAGACACTGAAGCAGGAAATTAATATTTGGTAGATGTATTAAACTTTTTTTAAAGTTTTTTTTTAACACTGAACAAATTCTTATTTACAATGACAGCCTACTGGGGAACAGTGGGTTAACTGCCTTGTTCAGGGGCAGAACGACAGATTTTTATCTTGTCAAAACTAAGGATGGTTTCTGGGATAATGGTGTTGATGTGAGCCATGACCAGCATTTTAAAGCATTTCATGCTACATATGTGAGTGCTACAGGTCCGTAGTCATTTAGGCAGGTTACCTTAGTGTTCTTTGACTATGGTGGTCTGGTTGAAACATGTTGTTATTAGACTCAGTCAGGGACTGGTTGAAAATGTCAGTGAAAGCACTTGCCAGTTGGTCAGCGCATGCTCTGACTACACGTTCTGGTAATCCGTCTGGCCCTGCGACCTTGTGAATGTTGACCTGTTTAAGTCTTACATCGGCTGCGGAGAGCGTGTTCAGTCGTCCGGAACATCTGATGTTCTCATGCATGTTTCACTGTTACTTGCCTCATTGCGAGCATATTAATGCCAAAATAAACATTTTAATACAGGCAACAATAAAATAACTGGTAGGCTTCAAAACTGGTCGTCACTGTCGTTGAAGGTTAACAAACTCACTGGGTTGAGACCAGAAAATCAACCAAAAATGGCACTGCTAATAGCTCTATATTAAATTATTGAAAAATGGTAAATTCATTATTTCTACACACCTGGTTTAAGTTCAGACTGGCATATTGTTTTTCTCTTCCCCACACGTGCGACCCAAATTTGAGAATCGCTGTTCTATTGTGTGAGGTACAACCATGGATGTCAATGTCTTTCCTCCTTTGTGTTCTCCAGAACAGTCTTGGGGGTCGTGTGAGGCTGATGATCACAGGAGCGGCCCCAGTGTCTCCAACCGTCCTGACCTTCATTCGGGCCGCTCTTGGCTGCCAGGTGAGACTTCCCTTCATGGATTTACAAATCAAATGACCGGTGCAAGAAAGGATAAACTCCCTCTAATCCATGCTTCCACCAATCCAATGCTTATAAATGCGTGGGGAAGAGTGCACAAATGCAAGCTTTCTCAGGAATTTGGATGCGGAGCCTGGTTGCGTTCCAATTCTCTAACCTAATTCTCATGCCTTTTTAAAAGCATTGTTTGGATTGGTGCAAGCATGGCTGGAAGGAGTTTCCCCCATATTCATCACACCTTTTAAATCCTTCAGGGGGAGTTTACAAGTAGAGAATTGGAATCTAGCACGTCTCATACCCTAGAGAAGCAGGTCCCTCTTTGAACTTTCCTGTTTGTTCAACAGGATTCGCCTTAGATTGCCAATAATGTTCTTTCTATCAGTCAAAACAATCACGTCATGCTTGGGAATCAACCTCACACCTTTCGGCAACCTTTCGACACTCAGGCTGCTGTGGTGCAGAAAGATAGATGATACTAGCATGAGAAACACAAGTTACTTAATTTACAATGCTTTCAAATAAATATCTGCTGCCTCTACTTGACAGTTTTACGAAGGCTATGGTCAGACTGAGTGCACAGCCGGGTGCACCATGTCCATGCCTGGGGATTGGACAGCAGGTAATACACATATTCAAGCGTTACTGAAGCATTCAATTGCTACCACATCGCACAATGCATACCACATCGCACAATGCATACCACTACATCTTTAATCCAACAAACAAGTCACACAAATGTCTCTACTCTGATTCTACAATTAACTTTGGTGTCTTGTTTGGCTCACTGGAACCTTCATGAAACCTTGAGACCATGTTGGTATTATGAAAGAACAGCCAAATAAAGTGTTACTGGAATGTGACAACTCATCTCTTTTTGCCCAGGTCATGTGGGGGCTCCACTGCCCTGCAACTATGTAAAGCTGGTGGATGTGACTGAGATGAACTACTTTGCTGCCAATGGGGAAGGAGAGGTAAGGTGTTTAGACCAATGGAAGTCCCACCTCAGTCTCAAATTGCTCCCTGTCCCTCCCCCTTGGCCCTAACTAGTCGATGTTAGCATATCTGAAGGGTCTGGATAGGTATAAGCACTACAGTGGTAAAGCTTCCACCATACTGATCTGCAAACATTGAACAATAAGGGCTAAGCTCAGTGGTAGGGTTTTAAGTTTGTTTTGTCAAACTCCAAACAAACTAAAAACACAATGTAAACACCATGGAAATTCCACACATGTGGCCCCTGTGTTGTTGATAGATCAGAATCTCCTCATTAACACCCATCAAAATTAGCCTGTCAACTCCAATACATGTTCATGTCATTGTCACCAATCAACTGCATTACAGTTAAAAACGACTTCATATACCACCATCGCTCTCTATATGGCTAGCTATGCTACCAGCTTATCTGAACAGGAGCTAGCATTTAGCAGACAGACACTATATATACAAAAGTATGTGGACACACCTTCAAATGAGTGGATTCAGCTATTTAGTCACACCTGTTGCTGATGGGTGTATAAAATCAAGCACACAGCCATGCAATCTCCACAGCCAAACATTGGCGGTAGAATGGCCTTACTGAAGGGCTCCATGGCATTCAACATGGCACCGTCATAGGATGCCACCTTTCCAACAAGTCAGTTCGTAAAACTTCTGCTCTGCTAAAGCTGCCCCAGTCAACTGTAAGTGCTGTTATTGTGAAATGGAAACGTCTAGGAGCAGCAACGGCTCAGCCACGAAGTGGTAGGCCACACAAGCTCACGTAACGGGAGTGCCGAAGCATGTAGTGCGTAAAATTGTCTGTTTGTTGCAACACAGAGTTCCAAGATGCCTCCGGAAGCAACATCGGCACAAGAGACTGTTTGTCGGGAACTTTGTGAAATGGGTTTCCCTATGGCCGAGCAGCCGCACACATGACTAAGGTCACCGTGCTCAATGCCAAGCGTCGGCTGGAGTAGTGTAAAGCTCATTGCCAGCTAGATGGTGAATCACGATTCACCATCTAGCAGTCAGACGGATGTGTCTGGGTTTGGCGGATGCCAGGAGAACGCTACCTGCCCCAATGCATTTGGTGGAGGAGGAATAATGGGGCTGTTTTTTTATGGTTTGGGCTAAGCCCCTTAGTTACAGTGAAGGGAAATCTTAATGCTACAGCATACAATGACATTCTAGACGATGCTGTGCTTCCAACTTTGTATCAACAGTTTGGGGAAGGCCTTTTCCTGTTTCAGCATGACAATGCCCCTGTGCACAAAGTGAGGTCCACACAAATGGTTTGTCGTGATCGGTGTGGAAGAACTTAACTGGCCTGCACAGAGCCCTGACCTCAACCCCATCAAACACGTTTGGGATGAATTGAAAGGCCGACTGCAACCAGGCCTAATCGCTCAACATCAGTGCCCGACCTCACGAAAGCTCTTGTGGCTGAATGAAAGCAATCTCCGCAGCAATGTTCCAACATCTAGTGGAAAGCCTTCCCAGAAGAGTGAAGGCTTTTATAGCAGCAAAGGGGGATCAACTCCATATTAATGCACATGATTTTGGAATGAGATGTTTGACCAGCATGTGTCCATATACTTTTGGTCACGTAGTGGATTTTCTAAACCCCAAAGAACAACTTCTAAACATTATGCAGCGAAAACGGCCAAATCAGATTTTAGTAACCGCATTATGGGCCTGTTAGAACGGATTTGATTAATATCCACGTTGTTAGATACGCTTTTTTGAATGGGCGCCAATGACTGTGTCCTTGGTCTCCATTCCATTGTTCTCTTTACCGTGTGTATTGGGACCGACTGGAATACTGGGGTGGGGGTGTTCCCCAGCTTGCTTTGATACTTCACAATTGAGGAGGTGGGTGTGTATCCTGGTCCCATGTTTGTATTTGATGTGTATATATAATTCTGCTTCTTTGCAGGTGTGTGTGAAAGGACCAAACGTATTCAAGGGTTACCTGAATGACCCGGAGAAGACAAAGGAGGCCTTGGATCAGGATGGCTGGCTCCACACCGGAGACATTGGGAAGTGGCTGCCTGTAAGTACTGTCAACTCTACATTCAACTCTACACTAGGCTACGCTTTTTAATGTTTTTTTTTAAATCAGCTAGCTCTTTCCCAATTCTGATCCTGGAGACACAATCTTTAGGCATGATGACTTGATTAGTTGAAGCAACTGTTGCTAGTGCTATGGCAAAAACAAAAATGTGCACCCCTTTGGGTCCCCAGGACCAAGATTGGCAAACATTGAGCTAGCCTATAAGGCGGGGATGGGAAATTGTCCTCTGGTGGGGCTTGCACGGTTACCATTTTTGTGCCAGAATTTAAATATATATATATTTTTATTTTTAACTTTATTTAACTAGGCAAGTCAGTTAAGAACAAATTCTTATTTTCAATGATGGCCTAGGAACCGTGGGTTAACTGCCTGTTCAGGGGCAGAACGACAGATTGTTTTTACCTTGGCAGCTCAAGGATTCGATCATGCAACCTTTCGGTTACTAGTCCAACACTCTAACCACAAGGCTACCTGCTGCCACAGAATGCCCAAGAATACTCACCACACATCGGGTGGAGAGGTGAGGAGTGAAATATGCCAGTTCGGAATAAGGGGGATGATTAGGTGGCCATGATGAAATGGGGCCAGGTTGGGAGTTTAGCCATGACAATGGGGCTAACACCCCTACTCTTACGAGAATTGCAATGGGATTTTTAATGACCACAGAGGGTCAGGACACCCGTTTATTGTCCCTTCCAAAAGATGGCACACTACGCAGGGCAATGTTCCCTTCACTGCCCTGGGGCATTGATCTCCTTAGCCCTCCAACACCAAGACAGCAGCATCTGTTATCCCATCCAGGGAGCGACCAGGACCGACCCTGCTTAGCTGATGACCCAGGACCTACCCTGCTTAGCTGATGATGATGATGAAATAAGTACCAGGCAAAAGAGATCAGCAGACATTATGCCTCAATCTATGACTGACTAAGAGTGTGAAAGTAGTAATGGGGCGAAATCTGATGTAGTTAACTAAGTACTGATTAAGTTTGTTTACTCTACTTTCAGAATGGTATTCTGAAGATCGTGGACAGGAAGAAGCACATCTTCAAGCTGGCTCAAGGAGAGTACATTGCCCCGGAGAAGGTCGAGAACATCTACATCCGGAGCGACCCGGTGGCCCAGATCTTTGTCCATGGCGATAGCTTGCAGGTTTGTGACAAACCAAATCATGTGTGCAAAGTCTTCTGCTGTGCTATTGAAACACTTCGTTTGTGGTTGGGTATGTACATGCATAATGCTGGATGTGGATGTGTGCACCATCTAATTGAAACTTGTTTGGGTGACACTTATGACTTTCATATATAAGCCACTGCTTGTAAATGTTGATACATTTGTAAATTAGTATAAATGCTTATGGAATTCTAAAAAGCTAAATGTTTTAAAATGTCTTGTTTGACACAGGCATGCCTGGTGGGCATTGTGGTGCCTGATCCAGACTTCTTACCAGGATGGGCAAAGAAGAAGGGCATCGAGGGTTCTTATTTGGAGATGTGTGCAAGCAAGGTTAGCTAGCTTCAATGGTATGGCAGATTTACCTGACAGTGTATTCAGTGGCTGATTTCCACAGTCCATGCTAGCATACCTCTTACACTTCAAGTGTTGTCCTCAGCAAAATGTCACTGGATCTTGCAGATCCGCTACAGTAACTCATGGTCCAAACACAACAAGACAGTCGCGAAGAGGGCATGACAACGCCTTTTCCCCCTCAGGAGACTGAAAAAATATGGCATGGGTCCCCAGATCCTGAAAGTTCTACAGCTGCACCATTGAGAGCATTCTGACCGGTTGCATCACTACGTAGTATGGTGATGCCATACCCCCTTACAGAGGGTAGTGCGTATGCACCAGTACATCACTGGGGCCAAGCTTCCTGCCATCCAGGACCTACTGTATATACTAGACAGTGTCAGAGGAACGCCCAAAAAATGTATTTTCTAGACTTATCTCGACAACCAGTAAGCAGTACCGAAGCGCCAAGTCAAGGTCCAAAAGGCTCCTTAACAGCTTCTACCCCCCAAGCCATAAGTCTACTGAGAACAATTAATCAAATGCCCCCCCCCCCCCCCCTCTTGTTTTTACACTGCTGTTACTCTCTTCTTATTATCTATGCATAGTCACTTTACCCCTGCCGACATGTACAAATTACCTTGACTAACATGTACCCCCGCACATTGATGCGGTACCGGTACCCCCTGTATATAGCCTTGTTATTGTTTTTATTTTATTCAGTTTATTTAGTAAATATTTTCTTAACTCTATTTATTGAACTGTGTTGTTGGTTAAGAGCTTGTGTGTAAGCATTTCACAGTAAGCTCTGCACCTGTTGTGTTTGGCGCATGTGACAAATAAGATTTGCGTGTAAAGCCTTAGAATGAAGGCTTGCACGGTTACCATTTTTTTGCATGCTAGTGTGGATATCGGAACAGAACCAAACACATCACAGTTTTTGTTTGTACTGAAAGTGCTCCATATAGAAAATGTGACTTCTGACATGCACATTTTTGGGTGGGATTGTATTAATGATAGACTAATGAACAAAATACTGAAAGATATTTTGAGTGAACTTTTTAAGTACAGCCATTAAGATGCATTGTCTACACTGCCTTGTCTGAAGTGCCTATCTTTCCAGGAGATGAAAAATGCCATCCTGGAGGACATTCTGAGGCTGGGGAAAGAAGGGGGGCTGAAGTCTTTTGAGCAGGTGAGGAATCCTTCCTAACGATCCACACATTCCTCAGGGACACGGTAACATTTAGACACGGTAACACTCACAAGTGATGTTGGTTCCAAATTGTGCATGATTATAATGCTGCCTCTAGCCCAGAGTACTCTTGGAGGGAAAAAACGAAACAACATTTGCATCTCAATGGGATGCTAAACACATAATAAGCTGAATAATGAATAACATGCTGTCTCGTGCAGGTGAGAGATATCTCGCTGCACACTGAGATGTTCTCCGTCCAGAACGGCCTCCTGACGCCCACGCTAAAGGCCAAGAGGACCGACCTCCGCAGTCACTTCCGAGAGCAGATTGACCTGCTCTATGCCAAGATCAAGATGTGAATCCCAGGTAGAGGGGAAAGGGAAACAGAGGGTGACAATCTGGAAACCATAGCCCCCCTTGACTGCAAATGCTCATCGGAGGTGACGGTTGTGGCCCTCTCTTGTCTACTGTGACAGTGTCTTTGGTCCCCTTGTGCTGTAGAAGAGATGGAGTGTGTGAGAGAGTGACTTATGTTAGAAACCGGGATTCAAACAAATGTAGGTAGACCCATGCACTGTGATTAGACTTTTTTAAAAGTTGATTTCCCAGAGATCACTTTCGCCATAAACGCAGCGCATGTCAGCGCAATCACTTTTAGGAGTAGATTGCAGTGCACAGGTTGTTTATCTACATTTGTTTATATTTAGGCCATAGTGAAAGGGGGAGAGGTTCATGCCTTATTGTCCATGTGACTCTGTCAACCATTCCTGTCAGCCATTTCAAGTGCCGATCGAGTCGCCTGTTAGGAGTTTCTCGACTATCTCAGTCGGTAATCCCTCAATTGTCAGTTTCAATTAACCCATTTTTACTAATCATCTCTAAGTTCTGACAAACTTTAGTTTTATTCTCTTTTTTTTTGTATATCTGCTTTTTTATGTTTCAAGACCACACCCATGCAGACATTTCAGTTGTTGAAAGACTGAGACAAATCACCATACGCAACTGTCTTAGTACTGTCTTGTTCAACTTGAGAAATACAGTAGCTATTTATAGCAGTCTAATATTTGTTTCTTTTAATTTAAGTTGATATTTAATATCATTGGTGAATTATTGTAAATAGTGTATCTGTAGAAAAAAAGTCACAAGAGGACTTCAATGGGTCACGGTTGATACAGCATGTTTTCTTTCTTTTTTTCTGCATTCCCTTGTTTTTCAACGTTGTACTGTCAGAAGGCCTTGTCTAAACCTTTCTGAACCTTCCGTAACTATTTTAGCACAAGACAAGTAGGAAGATGTCCATTCAGAAAGGTGTTATGATCTTGTGAATGGCCGCAAAGGAAATAAGCCTCCCACACAGCAGGGATAAAAGACTGCATGTGCAATACCAGAACAAAAACACACAACCTAAAGTGCCACCAATGTCTCTGCTATCACACAGAAACATTTATTCCGTAAGTGTCCTTTTAAAACTACAGTGGCCTCAATGTGCCAAAATGCACACGCATACCTGTTCTATCCATAGAAAACAGTCCTGCCGGCCAAGGGATACCTGGGTCATATTCAGCAGGCAACAATCAGGAGCCTAGCAGCCCAAATCCAATTCTCTCACCTTAATGTGCACTTGCCCCCCCCCCCCCATGCTTACACAAATCCAGTGCTTCAAACGGAGGTGGTGGAACTGACTTTTGTCCATTTGGAATGCACACTCACCATCTGTTTTGAAGATGTTTTCTCCCATTTGATGCCTAATGAAAGACCCTGGAGAATGATCAGGTTAAGCTGGCCAGTATCAAGCCATGGCTCGCTTGCCCCTTGAGAGTTTTTTTTTTTTGTTTTTTTTTTTTGACAAAAATAGTGACTTATTTGTTAGGTAGGCCTAACCATCATTTACCTCTATATAAGGAACCACATTATAGACATTTCAGTCTCCTTTGAGATCTAACAAAGAAAAAAAGGGTCCTTTTATGAATTCAGGTTATTTAACAATGAATTAAGTGCTCATGATGCACATTGACCTGTTTTGTTAACATTGTTCTGTACATGATTGGGTTTATCTGCTTGATCATGTTTCGAGACACCATCAGACGGCCAATACTAGGAACTTGAGCTCTCCTTAAATCGACAGTGTTCGGTTTCAATGTGTTTTTGTACAGGAGTAAAATTCATACCTTTCATTTACTCCACTGTACCAAATAAACCTGTTTGTCTTACTGTAGCCCTCTCTGCTTCATTGTACTTTTTTGTTGTATACAGACATTATTTGAGATGTACACAATATGATGAAACTGATTTCAGTCATCACAAAAAAACGTTAAACTTTATTAATTATTTCTTTATTTAGATTCCCATTAGCGTTTTCAGAAGCATCTGCTACTCTTCCTGGGGTCCACAAAAAACACTAACAAAACACTGATAGACAAGGACAGTCACAAAATAAAAAAATACAATATACGAACAATGCATCTAAAAAAATGTTGTTGCCTCATAGTTCCCTCTGCTCCATGAGATGTTTAATCTGTTTCCAAAATGTAATTTTGATATTTGCTTAAGTAATTGTAACTAGGAGTTCCATACATTCATGGCTCTGTATAATGTGCGTTGCTGTGAATTCGTTTTGGACTTCGGGACTGTGAAGAGACCCCTGGTGGCATGTCTTGTGGGATATGTATAGGTGTCTAAGCTAAATGCTATTTGATAATGCATACAATCCTGGAATTTTCATTTGCAGTAATATTTCTCAAACTAGAAGAGAAGCAGTTCATCTATCATGAACCCTCACCCAGGTTAGACTGGTGTGCATCTTATGTATGGGTTGCTGTGTTTTGAGCCAACTGCAGCTTTGCTAGGTCTTTGCCACACTTTACCATATTACCGGAGGACAGTAATCAAGGTGGGACAAGCCTTAACAACTTGTACAGTTGATTGTTGTATACACCATTTCCCCATCTTCATGACTTGATAATTGACCATCCAATGTTATACCTAGGAGTTCGCTTCCTCAACCTACTCAGTGGTCACACCCTTTATGCACAACTCCAGTTGAGGTTTAGGTCTTACTGTTTTGAAGCAAATAAAATGCTTTTAGTTTTATGTATTTAAGACTAGTTTATTATTAACCACCCATTCTGATACTAAATCTTTATTTAGAATTTCAGTGAGCTCACTGGCTTTTGGGTGCTGACATGTTAAGTGTGGAATCATCCACATACATGGTCATTTTAGTTTCGTGTACGACCTGTGGCAAATCATTTGTAAAAATAGAGGCTAACGAACAAAGGCAATTGCCCTGGGGGACACTGCACTTTACATATATGATGTTAGAGAAACGTCCATTTGACACTGGGTTCTATTGGCTAAATTACTATCCAACCATGTGATTGCAGGTTACGTAAAGTCATAGCAAGTTAGTCTCTTCAATAACAATTTAAGATCAAACAAAGGCTACACTGAAATCTAACAATACAGCTCCAACTCATCTAGTTGAGTGCCTGAAGAATTACCTTGTGTGGCTCAGTTGGTAGAGCATGGCACTTGCAACGCCTGGATTGTCGGTACGATTTGCACGGGTGACCAGTACAAATAAATGTATCCACTCACTCTGGATAAGAGCGTATGTAAAATGTATTTGGTCAAACACATTTTTCTCCATCAGTTTACTAAGAACAGGCTGCAAACTGATTGGACGGCTGTTAGAGCCAGCAAAGTGTGCTTTACTATTTTTAGGCAGTGGAATTACTTTAGCTTCCTTCCATGCTTGGTGACTCAATTTGCAGAAATGGTTCGCAGTCATATCACCCAGAAAATAATCCAGGACCAGAAAACAGGTAAGGAGTTGGTTAATGTTCAGTTATCAGAAACATCCTATATACAATTCTACGCTATCAGAACCAGTAGGGCCGACATTCAATGCAAGGTGCTTTATTGTGCAGCGCACTACACAGCTGACGATGCTCTTTTTAATGGCATATTCCCAGACATTTGTGGTATTGTCACACTATTACGCGTCCAACATTTTCTACCATGAGAGCTACATTTTCACTCAAAAATACAATTGTTCATATAGAAACATAATTGGATGTTCTGAGTCCATGGCAATGCTTGAATCTGGAGGAAACAAAAAAATCCATGTGTAATTACCCTTTAATTGCATATCTATGTGGAATGTGTACTGCTGCTGCTCATTTCATGGCAAAGTTTGCAAATAAAGGTTTTGGGAAAGTATTTCTGGCTACACAGAGTAATAGACAAATGCAATATTACTGGAAATTAATATGGCAGATATTGTGTTAGGTTTGGGTTTTTAATCCAATAGTGGCTGACCAGGGGTTTGATAATGTCAATGCGGCATTGACTAGATAGTAGCTGAGAGCTTGCAGTGTCTGATACTTGTGAGATTTGTTTATGACCGTTTGCAGTGGAACACATGAAAATTGCATGTACTTTCAGAATTGTTTGGCGAGCTACTCATAGGTGGGCTGCGAGCTATCTGCAACTTGCGATCGACCTGTTGGAGACCCCTGCTATAGGCCTAGGTAATTGGGAAAAACCTCTGTTTTATAAAGTGCATTAACAGCCAGTAATTTAAATTGAGGATTGTACTGAATTTCAATGTTTTTATTTAGCCTTTATTTAACCAGGCAAGTCAGTTAAGAACAAATTATTATTTACAATGACTGCCTACCCCTGACAAACCCTAACCCGGACGACAATGGGCAAATTGTGTGGCCGGTTGTGATGCAGCCTGGAATCGAACCAGGGTCTGTAGTGACTCCTCTAGCACTAAGATGCAGTGCCTTAGACCACTGCGTCACTCAGGAGCCTGTATTACAAATGAGAAATGAACTGTTGAACAAGTATAACCTCCCTCTAATGCAGTCTTCTTCCATTCTGCTCCCGTAGACTGGCAGGCTTTTGTTCCAGCCCAGCACCTCAACACACCTAATTCAACTCAGCATCAAGCCCTTGAATAGTTGAATGGGGTGGGTTCCCCCTGAGCTGGAGCAAAAGCCTGGTCACCCTGTCTCTCCATGAACAGAATTGAAGGAAAATGCACTTAGCACTTAGTGGCCGACAAGCACAAATCTTTGAGGGACTCAAACTCTGTCATGGTTTGGAGCAGAAGCTCATCTGGGACATCATCCTCTGCCAAATCGCCTGTGCTTCTCTCAACATCCTCCAGGGCCTCCAGGTAAGCCTGGTCATCCCCCCAGGGATCGCGGTCTTCTTCCTGGGGAAGTGTTGCTGCCGAGCCCCCCAGGTACTTCTCCACTGGGAGTGTCTGGCTGAGCTCGATGTTCCCCACGTCGTCCATCAGATATGCCTGGTCCTCCTCATCCTGCCACCAAATAGACAAACACACAGTTTAATAGCTTTATTTTTTACTTTTGTTATTGTGGGATTCTTTTTTTGAGACCCATTCATGTAGCCAGAGGAAGTCAGGTACCCAACAATCTCTGTTTCTTGTGGTGATGTGGCCAATTTAATAGAAAATTACAAGTGTGACTGAGGCGAATCAGACTTTTGTAGCAGTGAGGGGAACAGGTGCAGAACTCACCATTGTTATGAGGTAGCTGACGCAGATGTCCTGTGGTAATGGGTAACCTGGAAGAGAAATGACTGGTTTAAAAAGGCACAATCTGTAAGATTTCCTGCTGTTCCAGTCATTTCAATTAATGACATACTGGTACACCAATCCCCTAAAACACAGGCTCTTGATTGTGGGGATAAGACGACGTGTGTCAATAGTATTAGATCTATTTTAATCAAAGTCAACACTATTTTTACTTCAATAATATTTCAATGTTAACCAGCGCATACTAGAAGATCTGAAGCTCTTGCAAGCAGGGTCATGACACTTCTGGTACCAGACCTCCTGTTTAAGATCCACCAGAATCCTGTGGGGGAAAAAGAGAAAGAACAGTCAGGGGGACAAAAGTAAATAATTCCTTGTGTTGTGAGGAGGAGGCAAGAGAAGGTCCTAGGGGAGGAATCAAGGATCTCCTCAGATGCATTTTGAGGAGGTGGTTAAGGAATCAAGAAAACGTTAGAGATTCACCAGAGTATCAATATACTGACAAGAGACGGGATTGAGTGCTCTAACAATTGGAGCAGGTGGGAACATTCTAGCCAATGAGAGGGCAGATTTGCATGTGAACAACAGGCACAACTCCAATATATATATATATATATATATATATATATATATATATATACACTGCTCAAAAAAATAAAGGGAACACTTAAACAACACAACTCACACTTCTGTGAAATCAAACTGTCCACTTAGGAAGCAACACTGACAAATTTCACATGCTGTTGTGCAAATGGCATAGACAACAGGTGGAAATTATAGGCAATTAGCAAGACACCCCCAATAAAGGAGTTGTTCTGCAGGTGGTGACCACAGACCACTTCTCAGTTCCTATGCTTCCTGGCTGATGTTTTGGTCACTTTTGAATGCTGGCGGTGCTTTCACTCTAGTGGTAGCATGAGATGGAGTCTACAACCCTCACAAGTGGCTCAGCTAGTGCAGCTCATCCAGGATGGAACATCAATGCGAGCTGTGACAAGACGGTTTGCTGTGTCTGTCAGCGTAGTGTCCAGAGCATGGAGGCGCTACCAGGAGACAGGCCAGTACATCAGGAGACGTTGAGGAGGCCAACAACCCAGCAGCAGGACCGCTACCTCCGCCTTCAAATGGTCAGAAACAGACTCCATGAGGGTGGTATGAGGGCCCGCCGTCCACAGGTGGTAAAGTGTGGCAAAGAAAGACCACACTGGCGCCCTGTGCTCTTCAGATGAAAGCAGGTTCACACTGAGCACATGTGACAGACGTGACAGAGTCTGGAGACGCCGTGGAGAACGTTCTGCTGCCTGCAACATCCTCCAGCATGACCGGTTTGGCGGTGGGTCAGTCATGGTGTGGGGTGGCATTTCTTTGGGGGGCAGCACAGCCCTCCATATGCTCGCCAGAGGTAGCCTGACTGCCATTAGGTACCGAGATGAGATCCTCAGACCCCTTGTGAGACCATACGCTCGTGCGGTTGGCCCGGGTTCCTCCTAATGCAAGACAATGCTAGACCTCATGTGGCTGGAGTGTGTCAGCAGTTCCTGCAAGAGGAAGGCATTGATGCTATGGACTGGCCCGCCTGTTCCCCAGACCTGAATCCAATTGAGCACATCTGGGACATCATGTCTCGCTCCATCCACCAACGCCACGTTGCACCACAGACTGTCCAGGAGTTGTAGGGAGGTCATACAGGCACGTGGAGGCCACACACACTACTGAGCCTCATTTTGACTTGTTTTAAGGACATTACATCAAAGTTGGATCAGCCTGTAGTGTGGTTTTCCACTTTAATTTTGAGTGTGACTCCAAATCCAGACCTCCATGGGTTGATACATTTGATTTCCATTGATGATTTTGTTGTCAGCACATTCAACTATGTAAAGAAAAAAGTATTTAATAAGAATATTTCATTCATTCAGATCTAGGATGTGTTATTTTAGTGTTCCCTTAATTTTTTTGAGCAGTGTATATAAAGAAATCTGTTGCACTTACAGTGCATTCGGAAAGTATTCAGACCCCTTGAATTTTGACATTTCGTTACAGCCTTATTATTTTTTTGTCAATCTACACAAAATACCCCATAATGACAAAGCAAAAACAGATTTTTAGAAATGTTGAAAAACTGAACTATTACATTCACATAAGTATTCAGACCCTTTACTCAGTACTTTGTTGAATCAATCAATCAAATATATTTATAAAGCCCTCCTTACATCAGCTGATGTCAAAGTGCTGTACAGAAACCCAGCCTAAAACCCCAAACAGCAAGCAATGCAGGTGTAGAAGCACTGTGGCTAGGAAAATCTCTAGAAAGGCCGGAACTTAGGAAGAAACCTAGAGAGGAACCAGGCTATAAGGGGTAGCCAGTCCTGAAGCACCTTTGGCAGCGATTACAGCCTCGAGTCTTCTTGGGTATGACGCTACAAGTTTGGCACACCTGTATTTGTGGAGTTTCTACCATTCTAATCTGCAGATCCTCTCAAGCTCTGTCTGGTTGGATGGGGAGTGTCGCTGCACAGCTATTTTCAGGTCTCTCCAGATGTTGGCTCGGGTTCAAGTCCGGGCTCTGGCTGGGCCACTCAAGGACATTCCTGCGTTATCTTGGATGTGTGCTCATGGTCATTGTCCTGTTGGAAGGTGAGCCTTCGCCCCAATCTGAGGTCCTGAGCAGGTTTTCATCAAGGATCTCTCTGTAATTTGCTCTGTTCATCTTTCCCTCAATCCTGACTAGTCCCTGCGACTGAAATACATCTCCACCACCATAATTCACCATAGGGATGGTGTCAGGTTCTCCAGACGTGAAGCTTGGAATTCAGGCCAAAGAGTTCAGAGAATCTTGTTTCTTATGGTCTGAGAGTCCTTTAGGTTTCTTTTTGCAAAGTTCAAGCGGGCTGTATTTGTATTTATTACATACAGAGTCCAAAGCAGCAGCTAATCTTCTTGGGGTCCAGCAAAATTGAGGCAGTTTATACAATTAAAAAATAACATTATAATACATTCACAACACACTGTGTGCCCTCAGGCCCCTACTCCACCACTACCACATATCTACAGTACTAAATCCATGTTTATGTATAGTGCGTATGTTATCGTGTGTGTGTGTGTGTGTGTCTGTACCAATGTTTGTGTTGCTTCACAGTCCCCGCTGTTCCATAAGGTGTTTTTTAAAATCTGTTTTTTTAAATCTAATTCTACTGCTTGCGTCAGTTACTTGATGTGGAATAGAGTTCCATGTAGTCATGGCTCTATGTAGTACTGTGTGCCTCCCATAGTCTGTTCTGGACTTGGGGACTGTGAAGAAACCTCTTGTAGCATGTCTTGTGGGGTATGCATGGGTGTCCGAGCTGTGGGCAAGTAGTTTGTGCATTCAACATGTCAATACTTCTCATAAATAAAAGTAGTGATGAAGTCAATCTCTTCCACTTTCAGCCAGGAGAGATTGACATGCATATTATTAATATTAGAGCTCTGTGTAAATCCAAGGGCCAGCCGTGCTGCCCTGTTCTGAGCCAATTGCAATTTTCCTAAGACCTTTTTTTGTGGCACCTGACCACACGACTGAACAGTAGTCAAGGTGCAACAAAACTAGGGCCTGTAGGACCTGCCTCGTTAATGGTGTTGTTAAGAAGGCAGAGCATCACTTTATTATAGACATTCTCCCCATCTTAGCTACTACTGCATCAATATGTTTTGACCATGACAGTTTACAATCCAGGGTTACTCCAAGCAGTTTAGTCATCTCAATTTGCACATGATTTATTACAAGATTTAGTTGAGGTTTAGGGATTAGTGAGTGTTTGGTTCCAAATACAATGCTTTCAGTTTTAGAAATGTTTAGGGCTAACTTATTCCTTGCCACCCACTCTGAAACTAACTGCAGCTCTTTGTTGAGGGTTGCAATCATTTCAGTCGCTGTAGTAGCTGACGTGTATAGTGTTGAGTCATCCGCATACATAGACACTCTTTACTCAAAGTCAGTGGCATGTCGTTAGTAAAAAAAAATTAAAAAGTAAATGGCCTAAACAGCTACCCTGGGTGATTCCTGATTCTAACTGGATTATATTTGAGAGGCCTCCATTAAAGAACTCCCTGTGTGTTTTGTTAGACAAGTAACTCCTTCTCCTCATTATAGCAGGGGATGTAAAGTCATAACACATACTTTTTTCCAGCAGCAGACTATGATCGCTAATGTCAAAAGCGCCACTGAAGTCTAACACGACAGCCCCCACAATCATTTTATCGTAAATTTCTCTCAGCCAATCAGTCATTTGTGTAAGTGCTGTGCTTGTTGAATGCCCTTCCCTATAAGCATGCTGAAATGCTGTTGTCATTTTGTTTACTGTGAAATAGCATTGTATCTGGTCAAGCACAATTTTTTTCCCAGAAGTTTACTAAGGGTTGGTAACAGGCTGATTGGTCTGCTATTTGAGCCACTAAAGGGGGTTTACTATTCTTGGGTAACAGAATGACTTTAGCTTTCCCCCCAGGCCTGAGGGCACACGCTCTCCAGTAGGCTTAAATTGAAGATGTGGCAAATAGGAGTGTCATGTGCCTTTTACTGAGGAGTGGCTTCCATCTGGCCACTCTATCATTGGTGGAGTGCTGCAGAGATGATTGTTCTCCCATCTCCACAGAGAAACTCTGGAGCTCTGTCAGAGTGACCATCGGGAGCTTGGTCACCTCCCTGACCAATGCCCTTCTCCCCTGACTGCGCAGTTTGGCCGGGCGACCAGCTCCAGGAAGAGTCTTGGTGGTTTCAAACTTCTTCTATTTAAGAATGATGGAGGCCACTGTCTTCTTGGGGACCTTCAATGCTGCAGAAATTTTTTCGG